>NC_082709.1:18392878-18692878 GCF_030144855.1 Hypanus sabinus | reverse complement strand
AAACTTGCCTGTCAGGATATTGATCCCCCTTGGATTCAAGTGTAACCCATCCCTTTTGTACAGGTCACACCTGTTCCAGAAAAGGAACCAATAATCTAAAATTCTGAATCCCTGCACCCTGCTCCAATTCTACAGCCACCTCATCATATTCCTATCCTCACCATCTGTGGTACAGGCATCAATCCTGAGATTACTACCTTTTGAAGTCCTGCTTCTCATCTTCCTTCCTAACTCCCTGTTGTCTGTTTTCAGGTCCTCCTCCCTTTTTCTACCTACATGATTGGTACCAATATGTACCATGACTTCTGGCTGCTCACACTCCCTTTTCAGGATATTGTGGATGCACTCCAAAACATCGCAGACCCTGGCACTGAGAGGCAAACTGCCATCCATGTTTCTTTTTTGCATCCACATAATCGCCTATCTGTCCCCCTGCCTATAGAGTCCCCTATTACTGCTGTTATCCTCTTCAGTTTCCTGCCCTTCTGAGCTAAGTGGCCAGACTCAGTGCCAGAGGCATGGCCACTGTTGCTTCCCTCAGGTAGGTCATCCCCCCCCAACAGTATTCAAAATGGGGTACTTATTGTTAAGGGGGGAGCTACAGGGGTGCTTTCCACTATCTGATATTTTCCCTTGACAGTCACCATTTATCTATCTCCTGTAGCCTCGGGGTGACTACCTCCCTGTAATTCCTGTCTATCACTACACTTTCCCTAGCAAGCCGAAGGTCATCAAACTGAAGCTGCAGTTTCCTAACATGGTCTCCAAGGAGCTGCATCTCGATGCACCTTGTGCTGATGTGGCCATCAGGGAGGCTGAAGTCTCCTGGAAATCCCACATCTGACACTTAGAAGAAAGCACTGGCCCTGCAGACATAACCCCTAGTCTTTCAACAGTTAAATAAGAAAAATAAATAAGAAATAAATTTACCCACTTACCTCATCTCTGCCTGTTCTTGCAGAAGCCTATTGAGCCAATGCCTTACCACTCTGACTCAGACCACTCTGCGGGACAGTACCACTCTTGTATGGAGGCTGGGTCCTTTAAGCTCCACTTCGGACCTGCATGGGAATGTCTGTATTGCATCTGCGCCGCTGTCCAATCAAAGACTCCTCCTGAAAATTGACTGCTTTTTTAAGCTCCGCTGTAGTCCTGTGTGGGAACACCTCTTCTGTGTCAGCACCACTGTACAATCAAAAGCTTCTTTGGCATAATATTGAAAAGATCATTCGACGCAACTTTTTGTAGTACAAAAGAAAAAGATAATTGTAATGTAGCTGTACAGTTACAGAGGACATGCAGTGCGGATAGACTTATAAAGCACAAGGGCCACAGTGAGGCAGCCTGAGCGATTCCTTGCATTTCTGCTTATTAGCTTCCTGCCTAGCTCCCTATATTCACACCTCAGGGCCCCATCCCGTTTCCTACCTATGTCATTGATACCGATGTGAACAGCACATCTAGGTGCTCATGTTACCCCCACCCCAACCCGGCAATCAGAGATAGCACTGACACTGGCACCTGGAAGGCAACATATCATCCAGGAGTCTGTTTCATACCCACAGAATCAGAGTCTTCTGTGTATTCCCTAACAGTTAAATCCCCAGACAACACCACTCTCCTCTTCTCCCCTCTGTCCTTCTGAGCCACAGAGCCAGACAGATTTCCTTAACTTTATGGGAATATAAAGGCACTGGAGTGCTTTCTTGACCCATAGTATTCACTCAGCTGGATTAAGACAAATTGATGATGGTATTTACAACTAGCAACTTGGAGCACTCCACCTTCTCAGCCTCAGTACCATTGATTGTTATGAGGTCCGCTGGCCTGGGCAGCAAGCTGGAGAGCGCTGGGCTCCCAGTTTTATAGAGCATCTGTACTTATTGTTTGTAATCTTAAATAGAGTCATTAAGCCCTTGTGCTTTCTATTTAATCTTGTCAAGTTTATTTGACTGGCACTGGTTTTCCAAATATTGTAATTATTTAAAGCAGACTCCCAGTTAGAGCTTATTGCTGGGTCCTTGTTTTGAGAATGATTTGTCTCGCAGAGTCATTCAGTTATGCTACTGATATTCTGCTGGAATTCTTATGAATAAACTCTTGCTTCTGTTTCTACATGGGAGTCAGTTGTTCCTCCACACCTGGGTTCAGTAGTTGCCAGTGTACACCGTTGCAATTGATATATAGAGGGGCATGAACTCTACTCTTCTTCCTGAAGTTAATGGTTACCTCTTTTGTTTTGCAGACACTGTGGAGATGATTGTTGTCTTGACACCAAATCACCAGGTTCTCTATCTACATGAAGATTAGCTTGGTCTTTGTCCAGACACAGTAGAAGGAGACAACTTGGCAGGTAAATGCCTTGAGACAAACCACAAAAGTTCATAACCTACAAGAGAAAATCTACACATGGCGGAAATCCAAGCAACACACACAAAATGCTGGAGGAACTCAGCAGGCCAGGCAGCATCTGTGGAAAAGAGTTAATGGTCAACGTTTCAGGGCAAGATCCTTCAGCAGGACTGGGAAGAAAATATCAAGGTCAAGGAAGGTGGAAGAGCACTTACAGGACTGTTTTGAGTTGGTGGACGACAATAGTCGGATTCATTTTCAAGTCTGAAAGAATATGCCACCGTTGTCACTGATTTCATCAAAATCAGTGTGGATGAGTGTGTGCCTTCAAGGAAATACCAGTCATATCCAAACCAAAAGCAATGAATGAACCAAGAGTTTCATAGTCCACTGAAGACTAGATCTGTGGCATTCAAGGCCAATGATCAAGAAACTATAAAAGAAGTCCAGATATGACCTATGCGAGGCTATTTTAAGAGCAATAAAACAATTCCAATAGAGATTAGAGAAGCTGTGCACTCTGTATTCTATAGAATTTTATGATCTACAGAAACTAACTTGAGATTACCAAATAAAACTTCCTTTGATCACTATAAGAGTGAAACTCAATGGCATAAAATTAAGTGTTGGCATTATATTAACCTCCTTCTGTTTATAGTTATTTTACCACTCTCTTTCAAAGCCTGTTATTGATTCTACATTCCCAATTATTATCACCAGAATATTCCATGCATGAACAAGCTTCTGAGTAAAGAAAATGCTGCTTGCTAACTGCTTCGTTGCACTGGTGATGGTCTGAGTTTGTTGCTGATATTGGAAATTGCTTATTCCAATTTATCTTATCCAAACCCCCTCCCCCTGTACTCTTAAACATTCATTAGAAAACATTCAAACCAGAAAAGGGGCTTATTTTCCATACTCTCCTTTTGTGTCTCCTTTTTCTGGTATTGTCCTAAATAACCTTTGTTGCATGCTTATGTGAATACCATTGCCCAGCGAGTTCCATTCTAAGTCACAGACTAATTACAAATTATCAAAAACATGAGTCTCCAGTCTATAAATGCTGGAAATCCAAAGCAACACACACAGAATCCTCATGGAACTCAGCAAGTCAGGCAGCATCAAAGGAAATGAATAAACTGTTGATGCTTCAGGCCAAAACCCTTCATTAGGACTAAAAGGAAAGGGGGAGAGGCCAGAATAAAGAGATGAGGGGAGGGGAAGGAATACAAGCTAGAAACTGACAGATGAAGTCAGGTGGTTTGGAAAGTTAAAGGGCTGGAAGGGAAGGAACCTGATCGGAGTGGAGAGTGGACCAAAGGGTAAACGGAAAGTGGAGGGGACTCGGGGGAGGCGATAGGCCGGTGAGAAGAGTTAAGAGACCAGAGTGGGGAAAACGAGAAGAGGGGAGGGGGAGGGATTTTTTTTTACCAGAAGGAGAAATCAATATTCATGCTATCAGGTTGGAAGCTATCCAGACAGGATATAAAGTGTTACTTCTCCATTCTAAGGGTTGCCTCATCTTGGCACAAACGGAGGCCATAGACTGACATGTCGGAATGAGAGTAGGAATCGGAATTTCCACTAGGAAATTCCACATTTGGAGGATGGAGCCGAGGTGCTCAATGAAGCAGATGCCCAATTCACAATGGGCCTCATCAATGTAGAAGAGACGGCATGGGGAGCACTGCATACAATAGACATTCGCAGCAGATTCACAGGTGAATCACCTGGACAGACTGATACAGAACCCTGAATGGAGGTGAGGGAGGAGGTGTTTGGGCAGCTATCACCACTCCTTCATCATTGCCTGGAACAAAATCACTGGACTCGGGCATTGTGCCAGAGAATGGAAAATTGCAAATATTAATCCACACTTTAAGAAAGGAGGAAAGCAGCAGAATGGAAATTATAGACCAGTTAGTTTGACCTCAATGGTTCGGAAGATGTTAGAATCAATTGTTAAGGATGAGGTGATGGAGTACTTGGTGACACAGGAGAAGGTAGCACAAAGTCAGCATGGTTTCCTTCAGGGGAAGTCCTGCTTGACAAACCTGTTGGAATTCTTTGAGGAGATTACAAGTAGGATAGATAAAGGGGATGAAGTGAATATTGTATGCTTGGACTTTCAGGAGGCCTTTGACAAGACGCCACACATGAGAGCCCATGTTGAGAGCCCATGGTATGACAGGAAAGTTAATAACATGGTTGAGCATTGACTGGTAGGAGGCAGTGAGTGGGAATAAAAGGATCTTTTTCTGGTTGGCTGCCAATGACTAGTGGTATTCCGCTGGGGTCAGTGTTGGGACCACTTCTTTTTATGCTGTGTATAAATAATTTAGATGATGGAATAGATGGCTTTGTTGCCAAGTTTGCAGATGATACGAATGTTGGTGGAGGGGCAGGTAGTGTTGAGGAAACAGGTAGGATGCAGAAGGACTTAGACAGATTAGGAGAATGGGGAAGAAAGTGGCAAATTGAATTCAATGTTGGAAAATGCATGGTCATGCACTTAGGTAGTAGAAATAAATGTGGGGACTATTTTCTAAATAGGAAGAAAATCCAGGAATCTGAGATGCCAGCAACTTGGGAGTCCTTGTGCAGGATACCATGAAGGTTAGCTTGCAGGTTCAGTCAGTGGTGAGGAAGGCAAATGCCAAGTTAGCATTCATTTCAAGAGGTCTAGAATACAAGAGCAAGAATGTGATGCTGAGGCTTTATAAGGCCCTGGTGAAGCCTTGTGTTGGGTATTGTGAACGGTTTTGGACCCCTCATCTTAGAAAAGATGTGCTGGTATTGGAGAGGGTCTAGAGAAGGTTCACAAGGATGATTCCAGGAATGAAAGGGTTATCATACAAGGAATGTTTGATGGCTCTGGGTCTGTACTTGCTGGAATTCAGAAGGATAAGGAGAGATCTCATTGAAAACTTTCCAATGTTGAAAGGCCTAGACAGAGTGGATGTGGAAAGGATGTTTCCCATGGTGGGAGAATCTAGAACAAGAGGGCACAGCCTCAGGATAGAGGGGTGCCCTTTCAAAACAAAGATGCAGAGAAATTTCTTTAGCCAGACGGTGGTGAATTTGTGGAATTTGTTGCCACATGCAGCTGTGGAAACCAGGTCATTGGGTGTATTTAAGGCAGATATAGATAGTTTCTTGAATGGACATGGCATCAAAGGTTACGGGGAGAAGGCCAGGAACCGGGGTTGAGGAGGAGATAGGAAAAAAGGATCAGACATGAATAACTGGCAGAGCAGACTCGTTGGGCCAGATGGCCTAATTCTGCTCCTATATCTTATGGTCTTATGGTCTAAAATTGTGGGATTTCATATGATAGGACAGTCTGGGAGGATCATCTGTGCACAATTGCAACTTGTTGCCTATGTTTTAGCAGCAAGTACTGAGCAAAAAATAACTTTACTAGTACTTCCCAGAGAGACTAAAATGTTCCAGACAGGCTAAAAACAATCCTCAGAATCTTGGCATTCTTCCAAAACTTAAGTCCATCAAGCAAGCATTCTGACTGAAACTGAACTGATCATCTCTCTGGGTTTACCAGTAATTTTCTTTCCTTCGATAATATGTGCACCTTCTTCTTTAAATCCTTTCTTTTTCGACTGACTACAGACAGCTTGCCTGTGTATTTAAACACCCAAAGTGCAGAGAGAAAAATAAAATCATATATACAATATACACAAGCAAATAGCATTCTGAACTGAAGTCCACAAAAAGAGTTCGAGCTGGACCTAATAAAACCACACTTTTACACATGGACCTTGTTTCCTCAGGACTCACCACATCAAGTTCAAGAAGAGTTTCTACTGCTCAACCATCAGGGTCTTGAACACAAAGTTATAACCACACTCATTTTTTTTCTGGTGTTCTCATTCCTGATGGTCTCACATTAAGGACTCTTTATCTTGTTATTTCATACTTGCTATTTATTGCTATTTATTTATATTTGAATTTGCACAGTTCATTCATCCTGCTTACAGTTACTCTTTTATAGATTTGCTCAGTATACCTGCAGGAAGACATAGTTGTATGTGGTGACATGTATGTACTCTGATCATAAATTTTACTTCAAACATTTTTGAATTTTGAAACCTATTGTTTGAAGGGAATCTTTAACTCCAGCAGTGGCTCCTGTCTGCCACCTGATATTTGCACCAGACTCCAGCATGCTGCCCCTTTCTGCTGGTTTTGGTCCGGTAGATGTACGTGGGCTGTGCAAAGGAGGCAGCAATTCATGTTGCAAATCAGATAAGATTTGCTTATTTGTTTCCAACCTTAGTGCCTGATACTGATTCCAGTTTGAACCAAGCTTCAGGTCCCAGGTGGACCCTATGGAAATTACTGCAGATGTAGAGGATGCAGTGCCCTGGGTTTGCTGGAGCTCTGCTTTTTCCCTTGCACAATTCTGCCTAGCCTTGTAGGAAAAGCATAATTCCCCTTTTGAATGCTCACCTTTCAGCGAAGCAACATTTTCCATTATGGACACCTCCCCTGTCTTCTCCTTTCACTGCACACATTCACACACACAAGCACACACATACTAGATGTGTTTGCATACAGAGACACACATGCATATGTACACAGATACATATGCACTTACATTCATGCTCACACACAGATAGAATTACTTCATTTTCAAATATTATGAAACTCCAACCTTCACTCATTTCATTTTAATTGAAAAGAAGTAAATTATTTCAATGAGCAGCACAGCATCTTGAAAAATGTTTCTCCTCATTCTTCTGCACAATTCCTCAGCAACTCTGGAATTACTCTTCCTGCACTCCTTTTTGAAAATAACATTCCTTCTGATGACTAAAAATAATGCAATAAATTGCTTTCAAAGGTAGAGGAAAAATTGCACAATTCAAGACTTACATATTTTTCCTGTCAGACATCATGTGCTCTATGAACTATAATTTCTATGTGCACAATGTCTCAGTTCTGTAGCTAAATGGAGTACCTTTCCCCTCTAAATGTATTATCAAATAGGATCACAATTGTGCTCAAATTCTCAGTGCTATTGCTGAATAGAACACCATTGTCCCCAATATCTTAAGGCCATGCTTAAATGAACAACCAACATTACTACAGAATTGTGCCTAACTGAACAGTCACTCTGCAATGCATTTGGTCAATGTCTACCTGAATTGTCATGGTCCTCATGCCATTCTGCTTTGCTGGATCTAATGGAGCTACAATTGCCACCATTTCGAAGTGCTGTATCGACAAAATGTATGATGGGAGAAAGGCCATTGATGAAGCAATTAAAGAACAGTGGGTCTGCAACAATACTTTAAGGAATTCTAGGAGTATTCTCATGCGACTGGGATGATAGACTCCATCCATGCACAAGCATCAATATTTGCACAGATATGACTCTGACCTTAGAAGCATTTTCTCACTTATGTCCATTGCAACATATTATACAACATATCGATGCCGTTGTAAAAAGGTAAGACAGCAGCTGTATTTCATTAGGAGTTGGAGGAGATTTCATTTGTCACCAAAAATACTCAAAAACTTCTACAGATGTACTGGTATTCTGACTGGCTGCATCACTGTCTACTATTGGGGTAGGGAGGAGAGCTACTGCACTGGATCAAGGTAAGTTGCAGAAAGTTGTAAAATTAGTCACCTCCATCATGGGTACTGAACTAGCCTCCATAGTATCCAGGGCATCTTCAGGGAGCGGGGCCTCTGGAAGGTGGTGTCCATCATTAAGGACCCCCATAACCTAAGCCATGCCCTCTTCTCATTGTTACCATCAGGAAGGAGGTACAGAAGCCTGAAGGCACAGTCAATGATTCAGAAACAGATTTTTCCCCTCTGCCATCCAATTTCTAAATGGACACCAAACCCATGAAAATTACCTCATGACTTTTTTATTTATTTCTGTTTTTGCAATATTTATTTTAACTTAACAGTTTAATATCCATGTATATACTTACTGTAATTCAGTGTCTTTTTCTGTATTTTATCATGTATTGCATTGTACTGCTGACGCAAAAGTAAAAGATTTCATGACATTTGCTGATGATTTTAAAACTGATTCTGATTCTGATCTGATTTAAGTTTTCCAGGTTGGTCGAATGCTGCTTTGGAAAATCACCCTCACCTTAACTCTAAATCTTATACTTCCTTCTGTGTTTGGATCAAAACTGCGTTAAGCTGTACTTAACTAGATAACAGTAGCCTACAATGTCTCTATGCCACATAAATTGGACTATCATTATCCACAATGACCCAGTGTGACATCCAACTCGATACTCATTGCCCATAATGTCTCACTAAAGTACTTAACTAGGCTTTGATTGCTCATATTGTTACTGTGTTCCTTCTAATTGCAAAATTATTGCCTATCACATCTGATTTCTATGTCTACCTGAACTACCACTGCCCACAATATCTCAGTTAGTGTCATGTTCTGTCAAACTACCATTCACCACAATATTTCAGTATATTGAACTGTGCTACCAGTTCACACAAAGTGCTCTGTTTTACTGGACAACTAATATAATAGATTATGTAACTTATTTTCAGTGTTTTTATTTTTCAAAAACAGTTACAATAGATTTATACAATCTGCTGAATTGTGAATAATGTTATGGTGTCAGCTCTTAACTACAGATGAGTTAACAGATGGTAAGACTGCACCAGAGAATTTCTTTACTGAAATCCACATTATAATTATTATTTCACAACTATAAAAATACAGGATAACTTATAGGAAACATGGTGTTTTTGTATCTTTGACAGTTTCATTCTGATTTTCTGCTTGGGCTATGAAAAGAATTTTGGCAAAAGACATTTGAGCAGCAAAAACATAACCTCATACTCGATTCCAATTAATTATATAGAAAATCAACTTCATTGTAACACACTGGCTTTAGGAGCCTGGATCTGAAGGAAATAATCAATTACCCTTTCATCTATCACTTTACCATTAACCAAGGGGTCCGTGGATCCCAGGTTGGGAACGACTTTCCATAAGGAAAGAGCTCAAATATAACAGAGGGTATGGGGCTGTGGGGCTTCATTCGTACTATGGGGCCTCTTGTTTCATGGGTGTCTATGAAGAATACGAATTTCATGTTGTATACTGTATACATTCTGTGATATTAAAGGAACCAAACCAAAATGAAATGAAAATCTGCCTTCCAATTCCTCTGAGACCCTAAGTGAAAATGTTCATGGTGTCTGAACCCATCTTTAAGCTGAAACCATTAAACCATCCATCTCCTGAAGAATATGTGGACTTAAAAACACTGAGTAATGACATAGAATTGAGGAGAAAAGTAATTAGTATTTTCCTCCACTTCTACCCACTGCACATGACCAGGGAAAACTTGATGCTAATAGTAGTTAAAATGTACATTTACAATTATTCACCTCCATTATGAAAGTCCCTTAGAATTTTGTTTTATTTCACTGAGTAGTTTGTTTTTAATTTTATTATTGGAAGAGAGTAAAAAGTAAACACTTAACCTGACTGGGAAATTTTCCACACACCTACCTTAATGAGTTGATGCATTCATTCTGTGATCGTTAAATAAAATTTCTTATTTAAACATCAGTTAACAATGTATGTTCTTTATCCTATTATTTGTGGTTATATTGTAGAGAAATGTGACTGACTTCCTTGCACCTTCTACTGGATTCCATGTCATAAGGTCAACATACAAAACTGCACCATATCATTAAATCTCTACTGTTCAAGCAGAATCTAGAAAAATAGAATTCTGGCTACTATTGGACTTCGGTATAGGGTGAGAAAAATGAACTGAAGAGTATAAAGTATTGTTGTGAAGGGAAATCTTGTTTTCATTGAGTAGTATAAATGTGTTTTGCTGAACTGTAGCTGTTAAAGCTAATTGATTTATTGGTTCTGTGAGCAATGGTCTATTGTCTTTATACACATGGGATGCAGAAGCTGTTCAAAAAAAGACGAAATTCTGTCATACTGTCATGACAACTAAACTGATCTTCATTCACATAGGGGTTCCCATGACTAATATTGCTTTCTTCTGGGGAGAAATAGAACATAATTGCACTCAGTAGTTCAGGGACTATACATTTTGCATGTTTTTTTAAATCCTTGGTTTTCCAGCAAGATTGTTCTGTTTCTTACAGACTACAAGCTTTCAAGTATCAAATTGCACTTCAGCAAAATGGAATATTAAATACATGAAGACTGTCGAATGCATTACTGAGAGAGATCATGTTTTAAATGTTTGAATAATACCTTGTAATGGAATTCTTCTTTCTCACAACAAATATTATTTTGAAATATGAAGGTGTAGGCTTTCCAAGAACTCAATTTAAGGCTACTTGGCTGGTAGATAAAAAAATTTAAAAAATAAGTTTTTGCATTTTTAATGTTGCTTTCATAGTTTACATTATATATCCATTTTTAACATTGGCATGACAAATTTACCATCTAGTAACCATTCCAGTTGTATGATGATAAATGTGAATAGAATTGTTTTATTCTAGCTAAGTTTACTTTGGCAAATACAGAAGTAAATTTTGGGGTGTCTGTGCAAAAACTTATTAAAAGTTATAGCTAACAACCAGAAACCTACTCCCATTGATAGTATTGCTGAAATCTCCCTGCTGTGCTTCTCAAACCTATTTATTTTTTCTTGTTAAAGTACTGAGCTGTGAGAATATATTTAACATCACTTCACAAGGAGTACACAGCCATTCTAAAGCATAATGACAATTATTAAGGACTCATAAACTCCCCTCACTAGCAGGCAGTTTTAATATTTCAAATATTAGTTACCTCTAAAATGTTATATTTACCAGTACAGCAACGTATACAGCATTAAACATACACATACTTCTTTACCAATAACATTCTAAGAAAATTGCAATCAAATATGTCGAACAAGTGGCCTAATTCCAATAATTGCAACAGAAGACGTCCACTCCATGTCAAATATGATTTCTAACATTGCTTTTATGTTATTAAAATATTCTGCAAGTTAAATGAAAACAGAGAAAGTACAGCTAAACCACACTGACCAAATATGCACTTAGTCTGTCATCCAGAATTTCATCCCTTTAGAGCACAAATTGGAGCATAATTATTAATGTCCAGCAAAATTATTCATGGCCTGCTATTTGTTAATATAATAAATGTTTCATACCACCCACAGACTAACCAGTAGCTAAAAGCTAGCCTTAGTCTTGCCTGTTAGAAATTAGCACACTTGAGCTTTAAAAACTTAGTTGGCAATTTACATATGCATGGAGTCTGGTATTTATACTCACCATATGATGCATCTCTCAAGAGCTTTCTTATTGTTTCAGTCCTTGGGTCTCAGTTTAAGAGACTGTAAATCTAGCAGGTGATTAATTTTTACCCTTGAGAAACCAGCAATTAGTATTTGCAACTAGTGAAAAAAATTGCCATTGTGAACTGTGTATGACTGTGTTGACTGTGTATGTTATTACTGATCTTAGTATTGGCTTAAATACTTGCATAAGGGATTATATAAAACTAATAATAGCACTTCTGCCCCTCTGTGGAAAATTTGCTTTATTTTAAATTGCGTATTATCAATGTCCATCAAATGTGCTAAATGTAGACGGCAAATGACATGTCCTTTATCATATGAGTGATAGTGGGTAAGTTCTGACAGTATACAATATGTTTTATGTGTCAAAACATTAATCAATTCATTGAGAAAATCTGTGTGGAGCTTTACCTGTACTGTAGCCAGTCTTATCTTTGAGAGCTGAAATTATTGCATTCCCAGATGTTCTTGTGCATTAATGAAGTCTTCTGCAGTAGATGCTGGAAGAGGTATGATAAGAGCTTTATGTCTTTGTAGCAAGCACAATATTGAGATCAAAGGTACTGAAGTGCAGTAGTTATTACTGTTGTGCTACTAGAAAAATCTGATGAACCAGATGCAGTTTAGTACGATCCAGGCCAATATTTATGACAGATTTTCTGCATCAAAATTAAACATTTAATCTCTGGCCATCTTACATATAAACACCAGTGTAAATTTTTATGCAGTGCATTACTGAACATTAAAAAATAGTTTTTTCCATATCAACTTCAATTTATATTTCACAATAAAGATCTAAACACTATAGCCATTGCTCATTTAATACATTTTCAATGTTTATCTTTATTTTTCCTGGATAGATATTGCTACTGGGAAGTGTAATGTATGCCTATTATACTCAGTATCCACTAATTACATCATCAGACGTTCATATTATAACCATCAGTCGCAGTGCATTTCTACACAACTAAATCCCTGGTTCTAATTACTATTTTAGTCTCTTTTTCCTTGTGGCATGTTGGTGATAGATCATTATTTTTTCAGCAATTTGTTCACATTTATATGCAATATAATTGGATCTGATTAATTATTATGATTAATGACTGCATAGTTTCCTTGTAAGGCTATTAATACTGGTGGTATCGAATGGAAGACATGGACAAATTAAACGCAGTGGAGTCCTGCTGCTTGCACTCGTTGCTTAGGTCCAGCCAAGCCTTCTGCTGCTTTGACTTAGATTGGAAAAATGCAATGTCTAATTCTGATTCCTGTCAATCTGGTGCTGCAGCGCAATAGCAAATGCATTTATCAGGGACCTCACATGGAGGATTCATTAATTACAACCCAACAATGATTAATTTTAATGTTTCCTGCAAACACTTGGAAATAACCGTAGTAAGCCAGCAGGAATCCTGCACTTCTCTGAATTGAGAACACCACCTCAACAATAAATGGACCTAGAGGGGCCCAGGTTTTATGATAAGAGGTAAAGAGTCTTACTGCAGTTTAAACCAATAGCAATTCTTTTTTTCCCAAACATGATTCTGTTTTCTGGGAATAAAAACACATTTGATTTTATTATCTGTAATGAAAACTACGCAATCACTGAATACCATTCTATGATGCCATTTCGGATTAGAAAGTGGCTAAAGAGAGGATAAAAAGGCCAGAGTTCAACAACTCCAGTAAAAGAGTTAATTTAAAGACAGAGGATTGCTCTCACAACATGATGTATACATAACAGTGACCAGCTTGTAACTAAATCTCTGACTGTCCCCAGTTGACCTTATTTCAACCATCCTAATTAACTCTCCCAGCCTATAACCATATATGAAAATGATTAAAATCTTGTATAAAAGCAATTTATATTTTCATTATATATATGTTGGATGCATGTTTTTCATACGATATACTTAATGTATGAGAAACTATATATTCAAAATGATGGGAAATTATACATTCAAAGTGAATGCATAAATAATTCCTTCTGATAATTGACGATAAAGCCCATTTTGTTTATTGGACTGTCAACACCGGTTATTTATATGAAATTATTTCTTACCACGTCCATCAACCTTTCCTTTCAAATTTGTAATCAGCATAGGAAATAGGGGATGGTCAAGGTGCTGTAGTATTACAGAAATACAAGAATATTCTGGGTGTTCAATGGATTTCAGTTCTACATGCAATCTTTTCCCCCACACTTCTCTCTCTCTCTATATATCTCTCCTCTCCCCCCCTCTCACACACACACACATTCTCTTCCTCTCTCCCTCTTTCTCCCTGTCTCTCTCTCTCTCTGTATCTCTCCTCTCCCCCCCTCTCACACACACACACATTCTCTTCCTCTCTCCCTCTTTCTCCCTGTCTCTCTCTCTTTCTCTCTCTCTCACACACACACACACACACACACACACACACACACACACACATTCTCACTCCCTCTCCCACTCTCTCTCTCACATTCTCTCCCTCATCCCTTCTCTTGCTCTCTGTCTCTCTCTCCTCTCCCCCCTCTCTCTTTCCCTTACCCTCTCTGCCCCCTACTTTCTCTTTCTCTTTCTCTCCCTCTCATCAGTAGCTATCTCTCGCTCTCTCTGTTTGAATCATATTGATAAAACTGTTCCCTCTCATAGATGTCTGCTCTTCTATTTTCATGCCATCCATCTATACATGGAGGTTTTAGTTGTTTAAGAAATATCAAAAAGAGAGCATTCTTTCAATTGTACCGATCATCCTCTTCCCTTTTCTGGCTAGCATTAACGCTAAACTTACATGAAAGTCTGATTTCCAATGAGTTATACTTAGACTGATAATTTATTTTGATGTTCAGTCTTCAACAATCCCTTCAATTGCAATTAAAACCACAGAAATTAATCACTATTCAATCTCTGACAAAAGTGCATTAACGCAAGATAACACTTAGATGATGCTGAACACAATCCCAGAAGGACAAACAGTGAGCTGGAATAAGTAGGTACATATTGCAGTGACTGTGCAAAAACAGGCTTGTGTCAATGGGATGTTTTTAAAATCTTTCTTCAAATTCGTTAAATCTCGTCTAAATCTTTCAACAGCTGTATCTTAACATTTACAAAGTTTCTGAGGTAAATGTAAATTTGTGGATTTTGTTTGGATTTTCATAAAGACATTAGCTGGATTTAAAATTTAAAATATTTGCAGTTGAGATATTTGTTATTTAATTTGTTTGTTTCACTGCTACGTGGGTCTACTGGTACGAATGAAACGCTGAGGCCTTAGACCTCTACGCCCAACTATCCGACTTGCAAATTTACAGTATATGGAAAATGAAATTGAAAACTTCAGAACATGATTGCTGTGCCAGAAGGATATCAGGACTGCTGTGTACACTGCTTAATGGGAACATGGCTCACAATCGTAATATTTGACATAGCACTGCAGCCGGATCAGTTCACCATTTTCCATAAAGGCAGGATAGCTCCATCTTTTAAAGGCAGAGGAAGTGGAGTATGCTTTATGATTAACTCATCATGGTGAACAAACACAGTGTTTCTAACTCCATCCTGCTCACACAACCTGAAACATCTAGCAGTCAAATTTTGGGCATTTTATCTGCCGAGGGAGTTTTCTGCCTTCATCCGGTATATTCCAGTTCAGGCCAATGTTAGGAGGAGCTGAGTAACATAATCAGTAGGGACAAAACTGCCACCCTGATGCCTTCCCTAACATTACAGGTTATTTCAACCGGGTCAGTTCAGGTCTCTGAACAATTGCCACCAACATTTCACCTGTGGAACCAGAGGAGCCAACACTTTTGATCACTGTTATACCACCACCAAGAATGCCTACTGTGCCATCTCACACCCATACTTTGTAAAGTCCAATCACCTGGCTGTACTTCTGCTCCCTGCATATATACAGGGACTAAAGACCACAACACCAGTGGTGAGGACCAAGAAGGTATGGTTAAGGGAGGCGGGGGAGCACTTTGAGTCAGTGGACTGGACAATATTCAGGGATTCATCTTCAAGTCTGAATACATATGCCACAGTTGTCACTGACTTCATCAAGACCTTTGTGAATGAGTGCATGCCTTCGTGAACAGACCAGGCATCCCCAAACCAAAAGCAGTGGATGAACCAGGAAATTCTGACTCTTTGGAGAGCTAGGTCTGTGACATTCAAGACCAATGATCCAGAAGTACACAAGAAGTCCAGGTACAACCTTCAGAAGACTATTTTAAGAGTGAGAAAAAAACAATTCCAATTGAAGTTAGAAATGGAATTGGATGCACGTCAGCTCTGGCAGGGTTTACAGGCCATTATTTTCTACAAAGTGAAACCTAACATCATGAATGGCTGTGATGCTTCACTCCCAGATGAGCTGACTGTCCTTTATGCATGCTTTGAAGGGGAGAATAAAACTAAACTACACCTGTGTGATTCCCTGCAGCATCTGGTGCCCCTGTGATCTCTGTCTCGGAGGGCAACATCAGAACATCTTTCAAAAGGCTTCAGGCCCTGGTGGTGTACCTGATGGCGCTCTGAAAACCTGTGCCAGCTAACTGATGGGAGTATTCAAGGACATCTTCAATCTCTTACTGCTGCTGTTGGAGGTTTCCACCTGCTTCAAAAGGGTGACAATCATACCAGTGCCCAAGGAGAGCAGGGTGAGCTGCCTCAGTGACTATCACACAGTGCACTCAAATCTACTGTGATGAAGTGCTTTGTGAATTTAGTGATTGCTAGCATCAACAGCTGAAGGACCTGGACCTGCTGCAATTTGCCTATAACCACACTAGGTCTACAATGGATGCAATCTCACTGGCTCTCCGCTCAGCCTTGGATCACCCGAACAATAGTAATACCAATACCTATGTTGGGCTGTTGTTTATTGACTACAACTTATTGTTCAATGCAATCATGCCTCATTTCTAATCAACAAGGTCCAAAACCTCAACCCCTGTACCTCCCTCCACCACTGGATCCTTGATTTCCTCTCCAAGAACCACAGCTTGTGTGGATTGGAAATAACTTCACCTTCTCATTGTTAATCAACACTGGTGAGCCTCTAGGATTCACTCTTAGCCCACTATTCTGCTCGCTCTCTATACCCATGACAGTGCGGCTAGGGCAGAATTTCAGATGGTGGCAAGGAGGTGTACAGGGGTGAGGTAGATCAGCTGGTTGGGAGGTGTTGCAGAAACAACCTTGCACTCAACGTCAGTAAGACCAAGAAATTGATTGTAGGCTTCAGGAAGGGGAAGCTGTGGGAACACAGAGCAGCTCTCTTTGAAGGCGGGAACATGTGAGCAGCTTCAACATTTCTGAGGATCTATCCTGGGCCCAACATATTCATGCAATTACAAAGAAGGCATGACAGCGGCTGTATTTCATTAGGAATTTGAGGAGAATTCCTATGTCACCTAAGACATGTGCAAATTTCTACAGATGTACCATGGAGATCACTCTAAGTGGTTGCTTCACTATCTGGTATGGAGGAACCGCTATAGAGAAGCGGAAAAGAATGCAGTAAACAGACTCAGCCAACTCCATCATGGATACTAGCCTCTCCAGCAACCAGGATATCTTCAAAAGGCGGCATCTGTCATTAAGGACCCCTATCACTGAGGACGTGCCCTCATCTCATTGCTGTCATCAAGGAGGAGGTACAGGAACCTGAAGACATGCTTTCTTCAGCACACCTTCTTTCCTTCCACCATCGGATTTCTCAATGGACAATGAACTAATTTAGAATTTATAATATTCATTATTATGTATTGCAATGTACCTCTGCTGCAAAACCACAAATTTCAAAACATATGCCAGTGATATTCAACTTAATTCTGATCAGCTTTTTTTAAACATTTTAATGACTCTTAATGCAAACTCTTTTAATGTCGCCAGCCAGTCCACAGAAAATTACATTAAACAAGCCAGCACCTTACAGGATTGCATTATTGCGATTAGGGTCCATAATCATGAGATTGTTAATTAAATACCCAATAATAAAATGAGTAGTAGATTCCTCATTTGAAATTTGGTTAGGATGAGTAAATTGCCACCATATTAAGTAGCTGAGACAAACCAGTATAGATGCCATCAAAAGAGGAAAGACTTAAACTGTTGGACCAAGTGACCTTTGTCTGTGCCCAGTTCAAAGTAAGCAGAGAAAAATGGGTCTCTAAGTTACCAGATTAAAATTCTTCCCCTGCGAACCTTGCATGTTTAAGCAATCCACTCTTTCAAAGCCAGGACCAAGGATACTGTAGAAGGAGGCCATTTTCCCTGTTGCGCCTGCCATCCAGGTTCCCAACATTTACCTTTGGATCTCTTCAGAGTGGCTTGCTCCTCTCCAACTTGTTTGACCCACTCTCATTTTGGCCACTTGCCCTCAAGAAAGCTAGCTCTGAGCATTATGAGACCATGCTTATCACAAAGACAAGAAACACGTATCAAACGCCAGTGAAACCACATCACCGTCATCATCACGTGACATGACATATGACAGAAGTGATTCCCCACAGCCCAGGCCAATCAGAATCAGACTTATTATCACCGGCATGTGACGTGAAATTTGGTAACTTACTAGCAGCAGTTGAATGGAATACATGATACAGAAGAAAAAAATAAAATAATAATAAAGAAATAAATATTTCTTATTCAGTATACTTTATACAGTGTACATATGTTGAACAGATTAAAAATCATGCAGAAACAGAAATAATATATATTTTTAAAAAAGTGAGGTAGTGTCCAAGTGTTCAATGTCCATTTAACATTGAGAAGGGAAGAGGGGAAGAAGCTGTTCCTGGATGTGTACCTTCAGGCTTTTGTACCTCAATGTAATTAAATACTGCATGATGAGAGAGAAGCAACCACTGTTGCTCCCCTTCAGTTATAGAATGGCCCTAACACAGGACTGCCAGCTTTTGTGATTCTATAAATAGTAGGAGGCTGAATTTGCTGAAAAAGGACAAAGGACTGTATTGACACACATCCCGGCCTTCATTAAATGGAAGAGAAAGGTGGGGAACAAAGCTGACAGGAAACAAGATGATGAAAATTGGTTAGATCACATATGGAAAACAGTGCACATTAACTGGTCACCACAGAACAGAAATGATCATGGTTCTAGAGAGGCATCAGAGAAGATTTTAAAAAGATATTGGCAGACCTGTGGAATGATAGTTTTGACAAAATACTGTCTCTGCAGGAATTTCATAATTTGGAGTAAAGAAGGCTATGATGAAATTTGACTGAAGTGCACACAATTAGAAGTGGCAATGACAGGGGAATTGGGACGGACCTGCAGTATTTCCCAGGATAGAGAAGTTATCATAAAACCTGGATTTAAGTGAATGAATGAAAGTTTTGTGGAGAGTCATGGAGCTACTTTCACCGTAATGAGTAGTGATTTTCCGAGAAGGCCTGCCTGGAAGAATGGTGAGGCCCCCTCATGTGTAGAGGGACCTGGATGAAGACTCAGAGAGGGAAATTAAGCGCTCATCTTTTGGCCAGTATAAATTCAGTAGGATAAATTCCCTCCTTCTGTGCTGTAAGTTTCTATCATTCTATGATCAGCTATTATAATCCTCATAGCGTCTTGCTAAGCAGCAGCATCACCACTAACCTTAACATCAGCACAACAGTGGCTATTTTCATCAGCAGTATGAGGAGAATTACTGTCTACTAAAATGCTTTTATTTAGATGAAATTTCCATATTCAAGAAGATTGTGTCCTGTTATCATTATGAAACAATGAAGGGAACTCACCACGACTATGCAAAACCTCAGCAGAACATTGAGAACTTGATAGGTTTTTAGGTCAGCTGAGTAGTTGGAACTGTACAAGGCAGTAAAAAACAAATGTTTTAGGACAAACATGATAAAGTTTGCAGGTGTTGGAAATACAAACCAACACACACAAAACGCTAGGGGAACTCAGCAGATCAAACAGTATCTATGGAAATAAATAAACAGTCGATGTTTCTGGCCGAGACTGATCATCAGGACAGATAAGCAAGGGAGAAGATACCTGTAATAAAAAGGTGGGGGGGGGAGGGGAAGGAGGCTGTCTAGAAGGTGATAGGTGAATCCAGATGGATGGGAAAGATCAAGAGCAGAAGAAGCAAGGATCTGATAGGAGAGAATGGACAATAAGGGAAAGGGAAGGAGATGACCCAGAGGAAAATAATAGATAGATGAGAAGAAATGAAAGGTTAGGGTGGATAATATAGGTGGAAGGGGGAAATTTTGTTCACCGGAGAAATCCATATTCATGCAATCAGGTTGGAAAGTAACTAGATGGAAGGTTTTAGAAGCAGCTTTGTCCGCTCCACCATCAGATTTCTGAATTGTCCTTGAGCCCATGAGCACAATCTCACTACTTTGCTCTCTTTTTCAACTGTTTTTTTTTGTTTGCTTTATATATTGTATTGTAACCTATAGTGATTTTTATCTTTACACTGTACTGCTCCCGCAAAACATTGAGTTTCATGACATTTATCAATGATAATAAACCTGATTGTGATTGTAATTGGTTATCTAGCTTCTGAGAGAAGAGTGCAATAGATGAAGACCAAGCGGATATTATACAATAACTCCACTCCAACAGACACTGTGATTAAAAAGTAAAAATGAAACAAGTAACTGGCTTACTGCCTCTGATAAAATAATAGAAAGAAAAAAAAATGTCCTACAATAAATTTTCAATGATAATTTTTACTCTTAAGGGTGAATTTGCTGCAGAGTTACAGCTAAATCTTGTGTTTGGTTGAAGAGGAATTGCAACACTAGGCTTTAATAGGAAAAGCAATAAAGTAATTAGATAACAGCAGGTCAGTTTAATGGAGCTTTTCTCCATTTAAACTTGTTTCATTGAGCATTTACCATCTGTCTTATATGCCATATATCTAAAGTGAGCATGATAATGTCATATTGTATGCATGGCAGCATTTACTAACGGTCAGATATGGTATGGAATATTTTTTATCTTTTACTGAATCTGACTATTCTGCTTTTACATGAAGATAAAACATTTCTGTTTAATCAATTGTATTTGAAATTCAATTTTGTGAATATTATATAATTCATATTGCGGTATTATTATTGGATTTGCCATAAATGCCTTTGAGCAAACTACAGATGAGAGGCCACATAAAATTTGTATTCTTCGACCAATCTAACAGTATAGCAAGAATGAATAAATTATTCCATGCTGTGTGCTAGTCAGTTCAAACTATGTTTGATTCCATAAGGTGACAGCAAGCAACAGACAATAAGAAACAAGACAAAAAAGATGATCTACCAAATGACTAAGATGTGCAAATACTGGACATCTGAAATGAAAGCAGCAAATGTTGAACATTCTCAGTAGGAGTAGGTCAGTCTGCCTGGAGCACTATCAAGAGAAGAAGATGCATGTCTTCAAACCACATCACCTAAGATTAGGAAGCCTTTGTCATCTTCTCACAGCCATCACCAACACTGCTTTGCCATTCATACTCTCTCAGTCTCACAGATATTTATAGAACATTGGACACCACAGCACAGTACAGAGTCTTCGGCCCACAATATTGTACTGACCTCTTAAACTACTCTCAGTTCAATCTACCCTTCCCTCCACTCTTCTGTCAGTCATATGCCTAAGAGTTTCTTAAAATCCCCTAATGTATCTGTCTCTGTCACCACCCCTGGCAGATGTTCCATGCACCCACCACTCTCTGTGTAAAGAACAGACCTCTGACATCCCCCTCTACACCTTTAGTATTTTCCACTGTGTCAGGTCCTCAGCAATTTGGAACATGTTTGATTTTGATCTCTTCATAGCTCTGATGAAAAATCATCAATTGAAACTCTTAGACTGTTTCTTGCTCTGCAGATGCCACCTGACCTGCTAAATATTTCCAACATTTTCTGCATTTGGTTAAGATACAATAATCAGCCATGCAGGATCTAACTCAGAAGACTAATCTGACAAATGAAGCTGTTAGAATATCAGTCAATTCAAAGTTTAACGTTCAAATTACATTTTATTATCAAAGAATGTCTACTTTAGAGAACTGTGAGATTTGTCTCCTTACAGGCCGCCATGAAACAAAAAACCCCAACTGAGCACGATAAAAACAAAAGTAGACCGTCAAACCAAATGGCAAAAGCCAGACATAAGAACTTAAATCTCACCATTTTGTAGGGACTGCTACATAATTCCATTAGGGGATAGGCAATTTCCTCATCGGTGACTACCTGAAGAAGTTTAAACAAGTCTGAATTTTCCCTGGTTAATTGAAGCATAGATGAAAGTTGAATAGGTAAAATAAAGGAACATCTTGTGAAAGAACATCCAAATGATTGAAAGACTCAACCGATATGAGAATGTACAAACGTTTGTAGTAACATATATAATTTATGTTGTGATTTATTAAAATTGAATGCATGATAGTTATTCTTTTTCATGCCAGCAGATGTCATGATTCTTTTGGCATTAACATTAGTATTTGATCTATAGAAGGTGCCTATTTTTGTTGAACTCTGTAAGGACTTAGTTTAAGACGGCTCTACCGAACGCATGCAACTGTTCACTGGTAGATCACAAGGGAAGAAATTCAACTAAAACTATTGCTTTTTCAGATGTAAACTGTGGTAAGCTATCACCACAATGAAGAGGTGAGCGAAGGCGAAACGAATTCAAGGGATGAACCATGCTGGTACAGTGCAGAATCAATGCAGATAGAGTGAGCCATTTAGAGAGGAGAAGCTGGGGCAGAAGAGTTTTGATACCCATACAACCCAGATGCCAGGTTGGAACGCTCTGGGTGCCAAGGGTGTCTTTGGGCTGGGCGGCGAACTCTAGGTCCGGAGCAAGTCACTGAGCAGCGTGGTAGACCAGGAGCTTTCGGCTGCAGCGGCACCCAGGTCCTAGTGCAAGGTACAATATGCTATTTGGACCATTTAAATGCTGGCCCAGATAGACTGGAAAGAGAGGGTGGCAGATCGGAGGTGAGAGCCAATTTTGCTTGCTCTTCCGCAATGGTCACTCCTCTCTCCTGGGTGCTGAGGCTATGAAGATTGGCACTGCTGTTGCGCTCTGTGCCGGCAATATGATGAACTAAGACTGAAGCTTTGGGGCTTACTCCAGACTGCTTCAGAGTTCGGATCTAAGGACTCATTTTGGTTTGCTCGCTTCCTTGATTCCCATGATTTGTGTTTTTTTTCCCCTTACTCTGCACATCAGACATTGTTTTTTTTAATTGGGTTCTTTCAGGTTTCTTGTTTTGTGGCTGCCTGTAAGCAGACAAATCTCAAAGCTGTATAATTTATACATACCTTGATAATAAATGTACTTTGAAACTTGAGCCTTTGAAGCAAAGTGTGTGCACGCAGAGGATATGATAAAATTCAATAAACTTACCTGCCAAATCTAACCTTGATTTTACATCATTTACACCAAAAAGATGTGAAGTGGAGGTGGAATAAAACCTAAGAAAAGACCTTTATGTATTGAACAGAATCGTTACGGTCTACATGTGCTGGAATATTACTCCAGAGAGCTGTCAGCGATACATCACCTTTGGTTTTAATGCCACGGTGTCCCGTTGGATGATTGAAAAAGCAGACAAGGTTTATATCTAGAACATCCAGAGTGGGATGGTAGCATAGTGGTCAGTACATTGCTTTAGAGTACCACCGACCCAGCTTCAATTCCCACCGCTGTCTGTAAGGAATTTGTACGTTCTCCTCCCATGACGTGTGGGTTTCCTCTGGTTGCTCGGGTTTCCTCCCACAGTTCAAAGACATACCAGTTGTTAGATAATTGGCCATTATAATTTTTCCCATGCTGGGGCTAGGATTAAATCAAGAGTTATCAGGTAGCATGGATTGAAAGGCTGGAAGGGCCTATGCTGCTCTGTATCTCAGTAAAATAAAATAAATTTTTAAAAAACACTGGCAGCAGAAATATACTCTCACCTTAATAAAGAAGATTTAGCAATAACGTTTGGTGTGCAATGGTTCCCTGAGTATATCTTATCACTTCACTATTTACACACATCACAGACTCCTGATTTCCCTGTTGTATGCAATAAAGTAAGGGTCTCAAGTGGTATCCTCACAAGTACAAAGACAACAGGAACATAATAATCTATCTTTGTTTTCAAAGCTGGGAGATACCATGGAAATAAAGATCTTCTCAGTTGTCTTCCTTTGCCAGACATGGCTGCTGATAAAACCACCTGCTGCTTTTCCTTTGACAACGAACAGCAAAAGACCCCACACCTCCTTGTGAAGGCCAGGAGCGCCACCTGAGAGATATTGCCAGTGTATGTGAGAAAGAAAGTTGAAAAATGTTAATTTACTTTCAGGATGGAGGGTGGACTTATTTTCACATCCAAAGCAGCATGAGTCGTGGTGCTTTGGGGAACTTATCTTGTGTCATTGTCTTCACATCTAGCAAATGTCATTTTTAATTACCTCTGGAAGGATTGTGTTTGCAGACATGTGCACTCAGCAAGCTGGTTGTTATTGTTCCTCTCAACACCTTGTGGTTCATCAGGCACCAACTATGCCATTCTTTTAGCATCTGCCTGTTTTTTTTATGAGGCTGTGTAGCGAGCTGAATGCTTAACCCAGCACGGATAGAAACCACGCAAGCAGCCGGCAAGATTCAAACCCAGACCACTTGCCTTAAGGTCTGGTATGAATGTCACTACATCACCGTCCAGCTACTCAGCAAGCTTATGGAAGATAGATTATTTTCCTAAAGGCCTCCATTTTCTTTGTATATTAAGATATACCAGGCAATAAATTGATTTGCATCTGATCAATATCTTAAATATCTACAAATACTGATTTTTATTTTCATAATTTGTGTAACCTTATAAATTAAGCCTCTGTGCTTTAGAGTCATTTTAGTAAATCTGCCTTGCACTTTTTTCAAGTCCAATATAGCCTTGAAAAAGGCTATATTGTGGTGAGCAAACTGGAGGTAACATTAGTGGGAATGAGGGCTTCAACAGTAAATGTCAGCGAGCCCAAGGAGCTGGTTATTGGCTACAAGAGGAGGAAATCAGAGGTCCATGAGCAATCCCTCACTGGTGGAGAGGGTCAGCAAATGTAAATTCTTTATCATTATCACCTTAGAGGACCTGTCCTTGGTGCAGCGCATGTGCCATTACAAACAAAGCATGGATGTGCCTCTGTGTTCTTAGAAGTTTGAGAAGATTCGTCATGCCATCTAAAAATTTGATGAATATCTATATATGTACAGTGATTGGTCGCATCATAGCCTGGTATAGAAACACTGATGCCCTTGATGAAAAAGCCTTCAAAAGGTAATGGATGCAGCCCCGTCCTCCACAGGTGAAATCCTCCCCACCACTGAGCACAATTACATGGAGCATTATCGCAAGAAAGCAGCGTCCATTATCGGGAGCCCATCACCCGCCCAGGCCATGTTCTCTTCTTGCTGCTGCCATTAGGAAGGTGGTATAGAACCCATTCCAACAGGTTCAAATACAGTTATTATCACCCAACCATCAGGCTTTTGAACCAGAAGGGATAACCTCACTCAACTTCTGTTACCCGCATCCCATTCACTGTACGGCCATATTTGGGAACAGCTTCTTTCCAACTGTGATAAGACTGCTGAACGGATCCTGACCCGGATCTGGGCCGTACCTTCCAAATATCTGGACCTGATTCACACTACCTATTAGCTAATTATGATTTATAATTTAAATTTTTATTATATTTACTTTGACTTGTATTTCAGGGAGTGCAAAGCGCAGAAACAAATATCACTGTGATGATTGTACGCTCTGGTATCAATTGTTTGGTACAGTAAAGTAAAGTATAAGTATATAAAGTATAAAGTAATGTTCCCACACCTGGGGACTCACTTTAAAGTACTCTTCATCTCATGTTCTCGATACTTATTGCTTATTTGTTTGTTATTATTCTGTTTTTTTTTTCTTTTTGCAATTGAACAGTTTGTTGTCTTTTGCACATTGGTTGTTTGTCCATCTTGTGTGCAGTCTGTCTTTGTCTGTTGGATTTAATGCGAATGCCTGCAAGAAAATTAATCTCAATGTTGTGTACAGTGACACATAAGTACTTTGTTAATAAATGTACATTGAACTTTGACCTTTGAATATCAAAAAGTAGATTAGCTGAGATATACAATAATGGGATTAGAAATAAAAAGTCAACATTGGAGAGTAAATGTGTTACATGAAACCCATCTTAGGGTCTTAAACTCTAAATTTGCAAATATTCTGGCTCATTTTCAAACAGCAGCCAGGGAGAATAGAGTTGGTGGTGGGATAGAAAGGCATAGTATAATTTCTGCCCTATAGCTGGAGAACATTTATGAACATTCAAACAAACAGTGCAACAAATCTGTAGATACTTTTGAAAGGATGTCTCTTGACTACCCCCTCTATGTATTCCATTATATATGGGAACGGCTTGGAGCAAGGTGCTGAGGCAGGACATACACAATTAATATTCCATCGTTCAATCAACAACAGTGGATAATTTCATTAGAAGTGTTATGAACTGGCATTTATTTCCCAATAATTCATGCATCAGTGTTTTAGTTTTGCCAGGTCTACTTGTATTCAGACAATATTGGGTTTCTGTTTATAGGCAGGTGAAAGAATTTAAATTTAGAGCTGAGATAAAAGGTTCTGTGTAGCTGAGAGATGGCGAGGAGAAGAAATGTGCCTCCAATGAAGCTCATACTTGCAATTTTGTGTAAAACCTTGGGACACAACTGCTTCCTGTTTTTGCAATGGTCTAATGTAAGCATTGGGTGGTGTGGTGGAGATGCTTCTCCACCAAAAGAGGTGTAAAACAGTTCTCCCAAGACTAACCTACAACTGGCGCACATCCTAAGTCCTGGTTATGCAACCACTGACATCAGGTAGACAATCTCTGAAGGGTATTGATAATGGCTGGGGTCACCCGTCTTGTAAAGCCACTGCCCAGGAGAAAGCAATGGCAAACCACCTCTGTAGAAAAAAATTGCCCAAGTACAACCATGGTCATGGATCATGATCATGATCGCACATGTCATACAAAATCGCAGGTAATGATGCTGATAATGATAGATATAAGCATGGTTATCTGATAATATGATCATGTAAATGATAAAACCTCTGGGCAACATCTGTTGTGTTGGATATTTCTCATTTCCAGGTGTTCATCAGTTTAAAATAAACTAGAGACCATTAAAAGTTGTTGCTATGAATGCCTATGGATGGCTTTTGAGTGACGGAGTGGCCAAAATATGACTCCCATCCCACATCATTTGTTTGGCTCTTAAAGTGGCTTCAGTCAAAGCCTAACAAACTGTCAGGCTACATCAAGTGCAAGCAGTAGTTCCACTAATTATCATCAGTAGAAGAGCAGTAGAAATACGGACTGTTCCTTGTATCAAAATCCATACAAAATGATCAAAAACTACATGAAAATTAAAAATAACGAGATGATATGAGGAAGTAAATACATAAAAGGAGGATATACAGGGGATTCCAGTTAATTGTGGTACATCGGGACCGGTACATTTTGGTGCAATAAAGCAGGTGCCCCAATTAGCCAAAGTGTCATGGAAATAGTTAAAAAGGTATAAAAAAAGACAAACAACTGGTTAACTAGGTAGCAAATGATGCATTTAAATGAAATGCAAATCAAATTAGAACACTACTGCAGTACTACAAAACTGTGCAGTAACTCCTAATAGTTATCATCCAGTGTACACTGCCACAATCTTTTGATGATAGTAAATGAACAAAATCAGCACAGTTAGCCAGGATAGGTACTGGACTGCCTTCATACAATGTTTTCGATGATTGTATGCTCCAAATCTTCATTTGCATTGTAACATTCAAGGTAATTTTCAGTATCATCAAATTCTTTGCAGTTCCTAATGTGCTGAAGTAGTGAAATTGTTTCATTTTCACTGCTGGCTCTTTCTGGCATCTCCAAGCCTCAAAGCTTGAAACTGCAGTGACCAAAACAGTTCTGAATTGCCTTATTGCTTTTTTTTGCCAACTATCAGTGACAAAAAAATCACTGCTTTTTGAACACAAACATACGGAACTGATGCTGTTTAAAAACTATTCGCTCTAAGCAAGACATGGTGTCTTAGACTTCATAGACAGAGACAGGATCATAGACAGAGTGGATAGCCAGTGCCACTTCTCCAGGGCACCACTGCTCAGTACAAGAGGACATGGCTTTAAGGTAAGGGGAGGGAAGTTCAAGGGGGATATTAGAGGAAGGTTTTTCACTCAGAAAGTGATTGGTGCGTGGAATGCACTGCCTGAGTCAGTGGTGGAGGCAGATACACTAGTGAAGTTTAAGAGGCTACTAGACAGGTATATGGAGGAATTTAAGGTGGGGGCTTATATGGGGGGCAGGGTTTGAGTGTCAGCACAACATTGTGGGCCGAAGCGCCTGTAATGTGCTGTACTATTCTATGTTCTATGCTTTAATGGCCACATAAGGGCATGCAATTGACACTAGTTAGAAACTCTTTGGCAACATGGATACTCTAGAAAGATTGCAGAGAAGATTTACAAGGATGTTGCCTGGTTTGGACAGCATGCCTTATGAGAATAAGTTGAGCAAACTTGATCTTTTCTCCTTGGAGCGATGGAGGACGAGAGGTGACCTGATAGAGGTGTATAAGATGATGAGAGGCATTGTTCACATGAATAGGCAGAGGCTTTTTCTCAGGGCTGAAATGGCTAACATGAGGGGGGTATAATTTGAAGCTGCTTGAAAATAGGTACCATTGGGATGTCAGGGTAAGCTTTTCACACAGAAAGTGGTGGGTGCATGGAGTGCACTGCCAACAGAAGTGGTAAATGCAGATACAATAGGGTCTTTTAAGAGACTCTTAGATAGGTACATGGAGCTTAGAAAAATAAACAGCTATGCGGTAGGGAAATTCTAGGCAGTTTCTCGAGTAGGTTACACGGTCGGCACAAAATTGTGGCCCAAAGAACCTGTAATGTGCTGTAGATTTCTATGTAATACTTTTCAATTTTTAACAGTCTCCTGTCCCAATTAAGCACATAGTGTCCCAAATAAACTAAGGGAACCCTGTTTTTTTTTCTCTCAATTACCTTTTGTCCTTTAAAATTTGTCCCAAATAAGTGGCTGTTCTGATTAGCCAATGGCCCAGTTAACCAGAATCCACTGTTTTTTGCATTATCCTGCTTAGTTTGAAGCTGCTTTGGTAAAATCCTAAGAACAGGTTGCATCCTATTATGTTAAATATGGGGGGGGGGAAGCTAGAAGAAGAAAAGAAGTTTTTTTTTTATTTCCGTTCATTAAGGTTTGGGATAGTGGCATGATCTATTCCTCTAAATTAGTGACTACAGCTCAAATGTTAACGTCCCACTCTCTCACTCTCTCAGTCGATTCTGGAACATGCAGGCTAATGGTTCATCTCTGTTTTCATAAACAATGAATAAAAATTTTAATCTACATGCTTGTCTGTAGCTTATATAATCCTTACCTTCAGTATGTAGAACACCTTGTCAAGTTAAGAGACATATTGACTTATCTTGAAACCTTGCAAGATTTGCAAATAAATAATACAATTGACTGCATGCACTTCTTTAAGTGCAGCCTGCAGGAGAACTACATTGATAAGAATTAGCAGAATCCCATTAGATATTAAAAAAGTCAAATCTTAAAATTAAAATGTTTAGTTTTATTTGTTTCATGCTCAGATATCAGGAATTAAACATCACCCGTCAGAAAGGCACAGTGGCAGATTAGTTAGATAGCAGTTAATTCATTTTGTATAGCAATAGCATGTTAAAGAAGGCTCCGTGTCTGTATCATTCTACAATTGGACACTGTAGAAAATGAATTTACAGTGTCACTAAGGCCCAGAGGAAAGACTATTGAGGGAATGAGAGAACGTGGTGGAGTGGGCTGGTTTGCTCCACATTTATACCCTCAGCTGGCATAGCACAGGGAATTGAAGAGTCCCTCATTATGTATGTGTCTCAGGAGCTTTCTTTAATATTTTAATAAATAACATCAGCCCAACAAGAAGTTAATGAATAGTATCATTAATAATGAGCTAGAAGCTAGTAGTGATAGGACAGATATTAAATTGAACCACTGTGGCGCTCCCTCTGGAGACTTGGGATTTTTCCAGTCGCAAACAAGGCTACTGAATGAATCAGCCATCGCTCTGTGCCAACAGCTTTTACAACAGGTTGGGAGTAATAAAAGAGGATTTTCTGCATGATAAAGTTAAGCCCTAGAAAATCTGCTGGTGTAGATCGGTGTGAAAAGTACTGCCAAATGTGATCCTTAATTAAACTTTAATCAAGATAACGCTGTTTGCAGTGGAATTGGCTGAAGAAAGAGGTGAAAGTAGATCCGTAATGGGAATGTACCAAGTGCTTTTATGATACTAAATGTGAGTGTTAGAATGTGATTTACATAATATTTTATTACACTTTGTTTTTATTTTTTCTGTTTACACTAAAATTAAAACACTTCAGCTCCAATGCATCCAGCAGACACAAAGAATTATCAAAGTTGAATAATAGAAAAATAAAATATCACTACAGTATTATGAATATATTTAGGGGCAATAAATATTTTATTTGCAAAATGTGTAGAGTAGAAATATTTCTCATTACCTAATGTATATATAGGCTAGCTTGATATAAAATACAATTGTATTTCAGGAGTGATTTATTGAAGATTTTAAAATGCAATAAATTAGCACATTTCAAATGCTTTGTCAGATATAAGTATATTCTATATTTATAAAGTAACAAAACAGCTGGTTTGTGACCAATCCCTGCTAGTTTTCTGCTTTTCTGTCCTATCCCCAGTGCCTCAGAACATGCCCGATGCCTTCATAATAAAAACAGGATTAGCATGTATCAATAAAATGCACCACCACCTGTCACTTAGAAATTAAATCTTCTGTCCAATCCTTCATATGCTAATGGTTTAATGATAAATAAATGTTTCCTACTCTTTAATTAGGTGACATGTTCAGGGAAGCAACTCTTCTGAAGCCTTGCCCAGCAATTTAAACCACCAGCAAAATAATGCAACTTCATTCTGACCTTCGGAACACCTGAAGCTCAATTAAACAGTGCTAATACTTTACTGTGCAATATGGTAAATTGTCGAAGGCTGTTTCTCACTTGCTATCCCCAAGATGAAAATTGGAAAATTAATACCTGAAGTCCCCGTTACCATTTTACCCCTCCCCGATTTAATGAAGTATTTCCCCATCTCGAAATAATAAAGAGCCAACGTTCTTTCTCCCTACTTTATAGGGACAAATTTGTCATTGGCCCTTACATGGCTGGCTATTTGCTGTTCTGCTCTGCTACGTGCTCCAAATGTGTGGGCACGGGTATCTATTTTGTTGGCCTCGGGGACTGCTTCATCAAGCACCTTCGCACCATCCATCACAAGCGAGACATCGCAGTGCTCAAACATTTTCATTCCCATTCCCATTCCTGCTCCGATATGTCAATTCATGGCCTCCACTTGTGCCAAGATGAAGAGGAGCAACACCTTATATTCTGTCTGGTCCAACCTGATGGCATGAATATCGATTTTTCCTTCTGGCGTACAAATCTCTCCCCCACCGCTTCCTTTATTCCCCACTCTGACCTTTCACTTCTTCTCACCTGCCTATTACTTCCCTCTGTGTCTCCTCCCCCTTCCCTTTCTCCTATTGTCCACTCTCTTCTCCTATCAGACTCTTTCTTCTCCAGCCCATCATCTTTGCCACCCATCTGGCATCACCTCTCACCTTCCAGCTAGCCTCTTACCCCTCCGCCCACCTTTTTATTCCGGCATCTTCCCCCTCCCTTCTCAGACCTGGAGAAGGGTCTCAGCCCAAAACATTGACTGCTTACTCTTTCCTATAGCCTGACCTGTTGAGTTCCTCCAGTGTTTTATTTGTGTTGCTTCAGAGAACAACCCTTCTTCCAAACCTACTCTGGCATTCCTTCCCAACTCTTCCTCCACTGACCTGTGCAAAACTTGACAATTTTATAGTCTTTGCCCCTAACTTCCATCCCATGCTCAAGTTCACCTGGACTATTTCTAAAACTTCTCTCCCTGTTTTAGGTTTCTCTGTTTCCATCATAGGTGACTAACACTCCACTGTTATCTGCTAGTCATCTCAGGATTATCAGAGCCACCCTGACAACTGCTTCCCTGCTGTTACCAGTAAAGACAGCATCCACTTTCCTTAGTTTCTCCTCCTCCACTAGATTTTTTTTCTCAAGAAAATGCTTTCCACTCTAGAAATCTTGAAATATCCTCTTTCTTCAGGAATCATGGATGACCTTTTTCAGTAATTCATGGAGTTGGCTCACATTTCCTCTATTTCCTGTAAACATGCACTCAGCACCCCTTCCTCCCCCACCCCAATCATGCCCTTATCAGAACAGAGACAGAACTCCCCTGGTCCTCACATTTCATTCCACCAACCTCTGCATCCAGCATTTCACCCTTCACCAGTTCTGCCATCTCCAACAGGATCCCACCACCAATTACATAGTACACTCTCACAAGCCCTACACCCCATTCTGTTTTCTGCAAGGATTACTCTCTCTGGTCCACTCATCACTCCCCACCAATGCTGTGCACCTCCTCCAGCCCCACCTATTGCATTTGTTACTCCTCTACATTGGCCATTCATAGGATGGATGGTCATTTTGCAATGCACCTGCATTCTGCCTGCAATGGACTTCTTCAGGTTCCAGCTGCATGCAAGTTCAGCTCCCCTTCCCATTATACCCATGCTAACTCATGTGTCTTTGGTCTTCTCCACTGCCACACTGAGGCCAAACACAATCCAGAGGAACAACACCTAGTAATTTGCTTGAGCAGACTACAAAATGGAACTTTCCAATTTCAAGTAACTCACTTCACTTCTCTCTGTGATTCTGTCCCACTCACCGCCCCCTCTCCACCGCATAACCACAGTCCCTCCTCTCACCCTCTCTGATTTTGTTCACCTTTTCTATCTCTGGTTTTGAGATAAACTGCCTTCTAATCCATTATTGGCTAGAATTTATGGTCAGTGGTGGTCACACACTCTTGCATCTGACAGGCCACTTACATCTCACAGGCCCCAGACCCTGATGGAAGGGCCTTCTGTCATTAAACTCCACCACTGAAGGTTGACAGCTGGGACAGAGCAAGCCAAACCACAAGCCAACACAGCACTTGGTTTAGCTAGGTCCATTCATTTCGCTGATTAGAAAATGAGTAAAATCCATGGGTCAGACTGATCCTCAGTCATTGTATAAACCTACTCTGGGATACAAAGAACTTGCTGATTTAGTTCATTTATGTATTGAGGTACAGCACGGAATAGGCCCAATCTAGCACATCAAGCCATGCTGATTTAATCACGAGACAATTTACAATGACCAATTAACCTACCAACCGATACGTCTTTGGACTGTGAGAGGAAACTGGAGCGCCCGGAGAAAACACACCTGGTCACGGGCAGAACGTACAGAGACCTTACAGGCAGTGACAGGAATTGAACCCTTTCACCTATAATGAAAAATGTTGTGCTGACCACAATGCTACCACACCGAAGCGATAATCTTTCCCAAAACTGCGTTCCCCTGCTTGAAATAGAGTCGGTACGATTGGTGATAAAGCCTTAAGGAGCCAACCCCAAGGCCCTATCACAGAACCTCCCAAGTTTCTTTTGACTCTTCATCAATATCAGAAGCCTTTGAACAATTTTTAATGATTTAATGTATCTCTTTCACCAATCAACATCTCAGCTCTTTATTTCACCCCCCCCTCCCCATTTTAACCTATCACCTACTAACTTGTGCTTCTTCATTTCATTTCATTTCATTTCATTTCATTTTTAATGATTACTAATACAAAATCTATTGGCCAGCCATCAGTGGTGTGATGCAGGGGGAACAGATTCAAAATGTGTCTGTGCTTGTCATTGAAACATCTGTGCCCCACTGCTGGCGAGTCCAGAGCAGGTGCCTTAGTATCTGACCCCCAACTCATCTCTGATCTCTATGTTCCCACACACACGAAGAGACGTCAGAAATGAACTAAAGATTTAGCAACAGATATTCTATGGAGATCTCTTGGCTAAAAGTGAGTATGATCTGGTCCAATCTTTGGGCTGTTCAAAAACCCTTGGAGCAATGGTGCAGCTTCACACAGAACTGTCTGGCAGCTTCCCAATCATACTCAAAATGAAGAATCAACAGCTTCCCCCTGCAGAAATACACATTCCCTTATCTCTTATTGAAAAGATATTCACCAAGACAATAAACAAATATTTATACTCTTCGCAATATACGAAACACGACACAAAAAGAATGTTAACAAAAAATAATCACATTCTGAACCCACAGGTATTGACACACTATGAGACAATATTGATAAATCCTGCCATCAAATATACAAGGTCTCTGAGATTTAATTCTGATTGAAGATGTTGGATATCTGTAGATGAGTTTGAGAGGACAGATGAGGAAGTACAATTGGATAGATATATTGTTTGTGGTCAATCTGATTAATGTATCTTCATGTTGAAGAGGCTAGCTAGGGATTCACTTTCAAGGATCTTTAGCCTATGTTCTCGATATCTATTGCTTATTTATTATTATTATTATTAGTTTTCATTTTTGTTTTGTATTAACACAGTTTGTTGTCCTTCGCACATTGGTTGTTTGTCCATCCTGCTGGATGTGGTCTTTCAATGATTCGATTGTGTTTCTTGTATTTACAGTGCCTGCAAGAAAATAAATCTCAGCGTTGCATATGTACTTTGATAATAAATTTGCTTTGAACTTTACCAGCTGATTTGAAATATTTTGACATCTTCAAGAAGTCCTTCCTAACAAACCTAACACAAGGTTCAGTGCATCTCTTAGTAGGTGTTCCTGCAGTATGAAATCTGCCTGATAGCAGCGTTCTCTAACAGACATAACAGTGTACTGGGAGACCATGCAGTTTCAGGCAGGTTCAAGTGCATATTTCTCAACTTGGTCATCTTACAACAGTACTTGATGTTTCTCAAAATACCAGTGGGAACAGCCCATTGGCACTAATATGCTTAAATGCTGGTAATTTGGCAAAATTCAGGCTACAGGATAAGATGCATGCAGCTGTCAGGAGCTGGTAAAATAATTTCATTACTTACTTACTGCCCGTTATGCTGCTAGTGTTTAGAGCAGCAATGAAGATCCTCCATCTCTGTCTGTTCATACCCTCACACTCAGATGTAGAAGGATTCTTCATTGCTCTTTCCGTAACAATTTTTTTTTACCAGACATGGTTCTAAGCCCTTATATGAACCCCTGAACCTGGAGGACCAGTGGATCACTCTTAGTCTGGCCTCTACCCTTTGACCTGTTTGGCATGGGTGACCCTACCAAGAGCCAAAGCACAAGGTCCTGACTCCAGCCAACATTGCTCTCCTGGGTCATTGAGGCACGCAAGTCTCCAAGCCCTATGACAAAGTTGTGGTCCTCTTAAGAGGCAAGATAATTTGATTATGCATTTAGTTTCAGAATTGCTCCGTGCTTTTATCTTTGAAACTGTTGAGATTAATCTATGCTTTCATTATCGTTACATAATCCATCAATTGACTGGCAAAACACAAAGTCAAATGATGGTTTCAATGTTTATATCACTGACAGACTGCCAAACCAATATAATATTTATATCATGGTGGTGGGGAGAGGAAATTAATGTTTTCTTTACCACCACACTGAACCTGACCTGACCACTGCATGCACAGGGGATGACCAGATGAGCTGGGCAGAGCATTTACCATATCTATACACATCTCAAGCCATCATGCTCAGATACTCTTGGCGAGGCATGAAATTCTCTGACATGCCAGGGAACCAACGGCTGGTGACCAACCAGCTCTAAAAGCAACTAGTAGCGACTTGGCTGCATGATGCAGCCTGCTTTGACACTACAGAGTGACCAGGCCTGAGACTACCTGCCCCTTAACTCTTGTCGTCTAACACAGAACATGTAAAGCTATGAATGGCCCACTTCCTAAGTCCTCACTGGGCAATGGATCATGAAGGGGGAAAATAAACAGCTACCTACACGACTGCTCAACCAAGTATAATATTTAATAACATTGATTAAAGTAAGAGGTTGTTCAGCCACTTTCTCAGTATTTTAATTAGACTATTAACTTGATCGTAAAAGTACCAAAATGCATTATTATGTAAAATTAGCCACTTTTGGTTGATATTAATGTGCTTAAAATGTCCTTTCTGAACAAAACCGAGGTAATCATACAAAATAAATTTCACCCTATTGGAAAATATCATTGTGGACAACTACAATTACAAAAGAATCACTCCTGACTGCAGTGACCATGGGGGAAAAAGATCATAGCTTGCATCTACTGAAAAAAATATAGTCATTCGAAGTATCAAGCATGAAACAAGAGCACATTTTTTTCTAAGTAACTTTTCAAATATCATTTGAGACACTGCCACTCCTGTAGTTTCTGAGCTGAGTCAAACATGTTGCTGGCTGGTTTTAAGTTATACTCTAAAAAGGATATACTATTATTTTCTTATGCTCTTTGTCTTCTGAATTATTCTGAGAGAAATTACATTGAGACTTACCTTTTCAAGGTTTAGTTGTTAATTGCAGTTCTAGAGAGTTGATACAAGATTCATAAAGGATTTTTGGAGAAATGAAGTGGATAAGCTAAGTGGCTGTTTCCCTACCTTACTTATGCCAAACTTACATTATTTTATTTATCAATGGTATCCTGGTATCCTGAACAAGAGCAGTCTTCAATGACTCATTGAGATTGTGTGTGTGTGTGTGTGTGTGTGTGTGTGTGTGTGTGTGTGTGTGTGTGTGTGTGTGTGTGTGTGTGTGTGTGTGTGTGTGTGTGTGAAAGAAAAAGAGATGCAGTCAGTTCTGTACAATGTTGGTGCCAGTTCAAGATTCATGATTGTATAGAATAGAATGGAACTTTATTGTCATTACTCAAGACAATAAGATTGCATTTCTACTCCAGTCTGTGCAAAACTGATATTTACAAAGCATGCAGTAGGGCTTAATAAAGAAAAAAACATTATTTTGTTTTTTGCCAATTTTTTAGTACATGTGTGCAAAGGAGAATGAAATGATTGTGACCGTAATCCAATGCAATGTAAAAAAAATAACACAGTAAGGGTATGGGACAATAAAATATTTTTAAAAATTAAAAAAACAATAAATATAAATATGAAAGTCATCTGATAAAACACAGTGTACAAGTAATTGTTATATACATGGACTGATTATAGGTACATTAAGTGATTTGAACTAATTCACATCTCAACAAAAAGCAAAAGATTGCCAAAGCTGGGACTCCAAAATTAAAACAGACAATGTTATGAATACTCAGCAAGCCAAGCAGCATCAATGGAGAAAGAAACAGAGTCAACATTTCATGTTAATGACCCATCAGCAGTACCATTCACTAACCTGCCATCTACAGGGACAGACATTCGGTGGAGTGTCGGCATTAGTAACACAGGTCGGGTACAATAACTCAACCATGATATGCATTCTCTTGCCTTTGTGGGCACAGCAATCCTTAAATAGATTACAGCCCTATTCCCACCTCAAACGGCATCGAAGTGTTAACAGAAACCTGCAATTCAATCTGAAATCTTCCCAGTTGGAAGCACAGCACATAATCCATTTACCCAATTACCTCAAGCAACTACATGCCTTGTGCCAAGTTTATTGGCATTAATTATTTTCTTGAAGTAACTGTCAAAGTGAAACCTGAAATATTACTCACTGAACACTCCAGATGTCTTTACAATACAGCAGTTGCAGAATGAGTTAGAATTATTCACCAAGTAACCATGCTGTGAAAATATACAAAAACTTTAAAGTGTGTTCACTGGAAAGGTTGTTTGAAAAGTAGCCTGAACATTATTATTGTATGAAGGTCATTCAAGAGAAGAAAAACTGGATTCCAAATAAATATGAAGCAAAAGTTTGTTTTAAAAAAACTAAAACGCTAATCCTTAATACTGCCATCGCATTCTATCAGAAAAAACCTACTTTCACTTCTGAGATGAATCAAACTACTGTAAAATAGAAATCATTGCCAGTCAACTCTCAAGTTCAAATACTTTGCTTAACAAAGAGAATCAGCATGCAGATGCTGTAATAGACTCATTTAAATGTCGCTTCTGTGTTTTGCTCCACCAGCAGCAATCCATTCTGAAAGCAAAGGTAAAACAAAGTGCAGAGGGACAGTACAGTGACAGCGTACATGAGTCAAACGTGAACCACCGCAAATAAATCACTATCAGAAGAAAAATTAATGCATTTAATGAAGCCGAGGAATATTCCAATCCCAATGGTAAGAACAATCCGGGGAGAAACTTGTTGAAAAATCAATTCAGCTGGGGAGGAGGTGACACAATTGCTTCACAATCTGACCTTTCAACTTTGGAACTCAGGTTTAAGTCCAGGCAAGTCTAAAATCAAAATGCTAAAGTTCCAAATTTTAACTCAGAATAAGTTTGAACTGTGTCAGCACAAATGCATACTTATGATGAAATTTTTCTTGCTTTTAATTAATGAAGATTAATTTAAATCTTCTCCAAGAGGATCAGAACTATGTCAAAGGGTTTGGAGAGCTGGAGTCAGGGCCTTGTGCTTTGGCTCTTGGTAGCGTCACCCAGTAGAGGACAGACTAAGACTGGCCCACTGGTCTCCCAGGCTTGGGGGTTCAGCTCAGGGCTAACAACCCTGACTGGTCAAAAAACAATGTTACGGAAATAGCAATGAAGAATCCTTCCGTATCTGTGTGCAACTGCATGGACAGACAGAGGTGGAGGACCTTCATTGCATTCCTAAATGCCAGCAGCATAATGGGCAGTAACAATTAACTATTATAATCTGGCAACTTAAAAATGGCTTGCAATCCTGATACAAGATTAGTTTGTAACATGGTTTAGAATATCCCTAACTGTGTTTTGTATGCCTAGAGGGCACAAGAAGAGGAAAACAGCCTACGGTGAACCTAGCAACACACATGAAATGCTGGAGGAACTCAGTAGGCCAGGCAGCAACTATGGAAAGACAATGTTTCAGGCAGAGACCCTGATGAAGAGTCTCGGCCCAAAACATTGACTGTTAACTCTTTTCCATAGATGCTGCCTGGCCTGCTGAGTTCCTCCAGCATTTTGTGTGTTGCTTTGGATTTCCAGCATCTGCAGATTTTCTTGTCCGCAGTGAACCGATATGGACAGGACTGTTTGTTCAGTTGAGAGCCAGCTGATAGAAAAGTCAACCTGAATCCAGTAGTCAGTTGTGAATAAAAACAACAAATAAGTCTCAGCCATCAGTGAAAATAATTCAACCAGAATCAGAATCAGAATCGGGTTGAATATCATAGGTATATATCGTGAAATTTGTTGTCTTAGCAGCGGCAGTGCAGTGCAATACATACTAATAGAAAAAACTGAATTACAGTGAGTATCTGTAATAGTTAAATTAAATAAATAGTGAAAAAAACAGAAATAAAGTAAGAGTGAGAAAGTGTTCATGGGTTCGATGTCCATCTAGGAATTGGATGGCAGAGGGGAAGAAGCTGTTCCTGAAATGCTTGAGTGTGTGCCTTCGGGCTTCTGTACCTCCTACCTGATGGTAACAATGAGAACAAGGCATATCCTGGGTGATGGGGGGGGAGTCCTTAATAATGGATGCCACCTTTTTGAGTCATCACTCATTAAGGGTGTCCTGCATACTATGGAGGCCAGTACTCAATGATGGAGCTGACTACGTTTACAACTCTCTGCAGTCTTCTTCGAACCTGTGCACTAGCCCCACACCCCCTTACCAGATGGGGATGCTGCCAGATAGAATGCTCTAACCAGTTCACGAAATAGACTTTTCAGATGTACTCCTGTTAAACCAAATGATTATTCCATGAGAGATGGAAAAGACAGACTTACTAGCTTCTATGGACAGAAAATATTGTCATAAAAGTTGTAGGTCTGCTGTACATTGAGTGTTTTCACTTTGTAACGAGAGATAGTGGGGGAAAAGTACCATTATTTGCAGATTTGTTCCTTGTTTGTTATATTTGCTTGATACCTTATGATGGAAAAATGAGGTCTGGTGCATTGCTCAGCTACTCTGAATGAGTTGTGAAATCCTTTGAAGGTATACTCATGGGCTGCGCCGGGTAACAATTTTTAAGTGAGGTCATTGTTTTCAAATTTGATTGAAACCTTATCTTGATCACAAGGGAAGGAAATACTACATCAAAGGGTGTGGGGTATTGTGACTCACGCAATGGATTTATACAAAATATTACAATCAAAATAATCTACAGATAGACTAATTTCTGCCAGATTCAGATGTAAAAGGCAATTATTAAACACAAGTTCAGCCGAGCTCAAAGTATGTTTCTGTGAAGAAGTCGGGGGAGAGGAAGTGATTTACTCTGATGTTGAGTATTTTGCGACAAAGGAATTCTTGTTCATTGAACTTTGAAGTTTACACCAAAAGATGTTATTCATGCTATGGTGCTGTTCCAGCTCTTTTCTCTGTCCCATTCGTTGCACCTTTTCCAAAAACAAAATTCTATCCAAGTTGTCTGTCGTAGCAATGAAAGGCAGAACAAACCTGGTGAAGGGAATTAGTTGAATACAAGTTATAAGAAAATACTCAGGTCCTGATACTTGCAGGGAAGCAGGGCAAGTGTGGAGATGGCAATAAGATCTGAATTGCTCAGCTTTGTCAGGACCATTGAGGTGCTTCATAACTTGATAATAAATGTTAACACTATTTCACTCTCCACAGTTGTTGCTGGAGTGTTTGAAGCATTTTCTCTGTATTTTTGCTTTTCAGATTGCCAATAACCAAAGTATTTTTCCTTTATATTCTTCCAAATTTAACAGCAGGCTCATGTATTCTCTGTCATCCAATTACAGTGGAGCAGCTGGCCAAGTTGACAGCTGGAAGCCTACTTGGGGTCTAAGGGAATCCGGCACAAATGAGTGTTATCTTAAATTTGGAGCCAGGCCTCTCTGTGGATATCAGGGCCCACTTCTTCACACAAAGGGTAGTAGGATTCTGAACAATGATTTTCCCCGAAGCTGCTGACAAAGAATCAATGGAGAAAGTCAAATCAGAATACAGGGCATGGCTATTAAAACAGATTGAACCAAGCAAGTGGATTGGGTTATGATTTTGTGCCATAGTCTAATTGACAGGCTTTAGGTTCTGAATGGAGCACTCCAGTTTTTATGTTGTTGGTTAACAATCTATCTCATTGTGGCCATGAACCTTGTTGCCTGCCTACAGTACATTTCCTCTGTAACTGTTAGACCACATTCTTCATTTTGCTGCTGCTTTTCTCTTGTACTACGTCGATGAGACTGATGTCATGAAGTTACCTAGATCAGGGGTTCCCAACCTTTTTTCTGCCATGGACCAATAGTGGACCCCAGGTTGAGAGCCCATGAATGAATGGTGTGCGAAACAAAGTTTTTTGCTTGTGCAGCAATACATGTGACAACAATAAACCAATTAACAGTTATCAACAGATACCCACATAAGTGCCAAATGTTTTTGATTATCTGGTCAAGTCATGTGCTAACTGCCTAGGTACAGTGATAGGAAGAAGATTGTTGGAGGTTAGCGTCTCAGTGAGGCATATAAAGTTAAAATAGAAATTAGATGTTGTCAGGATAAGCAATAACACAAGTAATTGTCTACTTTGTAATCCATTCCCAGTCAACGGTAGTGACTGCACTACAACTGAACCACGCAACACACTCAAAATGCTGGAGGAACTCAGTGACCCAGGTAGCACCTATTAAAAAGTGTACAGTCAACGTTTCGGGCCGAGTCCATTCGGCAGGACTGAAATGTCAATTGTACTCCTTTCCATTGATGCTGCCTGGCCTGCTGAGTTCCTCCAGCATTTTGTGTATGTTTCTTGGATTTCCAGCACCTGCGCATTCTCTCTTCTTTACAAATTGAACCATTTTCTTTCTTCTGAAATTTACTCCACTGTGAAATTGATTTAAAGCAGGGGTTCTCAATCGGGGGTCCACGGACCATTTGCTTAATGGTATTGGTCCATGGCAAAAAAAAGGTTGGGAATGTCTGACTTAAAGGGACAGTAACACACATTGATCCAATTGTAAATTGTCCTTTTGAAAGGGAATGAAATGCTGGGTTAGTAAAACTTCAACTGAAATTTAAATATAGCACCATCTAGTGTTAGGTTTATCAGAGACTGAAAATTTGAGCTTGGAAGGGTAGCAGGTGTGATGGACAGATTGTGGTTTCAGAATTGGGTTTGTTATCGCCGACATGTATTTATGAATAAAAATATCATGAAATGTACTGCTTTGCAACAGCAGTACAATGCAAGACATTAAAATGATCACAATCCACAAAATAAATAAATAGCTCAAAAGATGAATTATGAGGTGGTGTTCATGGATTCATTGACCATTCAGAAATCTGATGGTGGGACGGGGGGGAAGCTGTTCATTATACATTAAGTGTTGGTATTCGGGCTTCTGTACCTCCTCCACAATGGTAGTAATGCAAAACGGGCACGTCCTGGATGGCGTTTAAACTAACTTGGAGTGGCACAGTGGTGTAGTGGTTAGCATAGCGCTTTGCAGTTCCTGCGAGCAGGGTTCAATTCCTGCCACTTCCTCTAAGGAGTTTGTACGTTCTCCCCATGGCTACATGGGTTTCCTCCCACAGTCCAAAGAGGTACCGATTGGTAGGTTAATCAGTCATTGTAATCTGTCCTGTGATTATCCTGCGGTTAAATCAGTGGATAGTTGGGCAGTGTTGCTCAAAAGACTGGAAGAGCCTATTCCACGCAGTATCTCAATGAATATAAGTAAATAAATAGTGATGGCTTTGAATGATGATACCTCCTGGTTGAGGCATCAGCTCTTGAAACCGTCTTTAACTGTCGGTGAGAGTTTCAAATGTATTCAGCGATTTCAAACAATGTGCATATATGGAGTTGACTTAAAGCCACTCATAGCTCTCGGTGAACAGGTGTGAAATCCAGTGGATTGAGGATACATCATTATATAAAATTAGGAGTTCACAGACCCACATAATCTGAACCAGAATTATCACTGACATAAGTCAAGAAATTTGTTGCTTTACAGCAGCAATGCAATGCAGTACATTAAAAATACTGTAAGTTACAATAAGAAACATTTTTTTAAAAAATAAATTGTGCAAAAAGAAAGCAAAACTTAAGTAGTGTTTATGGCTTCATTATCTGCTCAAAACTCCGCTGGCAAAGGGGAAGAAGCTTTAGCTAAGTGTTCAGAGTGCATCTTCAGTCTCCTGTACCTCCTCCCTGATGGTTGCAATGGGATGACAGCACGCCTTGGATAGTGAGGGCCCAGCACTTGTGTGACAAGTTTGACAGTTACAAGAACTAAACAGTGCACACAAGGCAACGCATATAGGCATGATGTTTTTCTATAAAAATTTTTATAGAATTGTGCGTTGATGTTGCCATCACAAGTGGATTATTTTATCTTTATAAACATTCAAAAACCAATGATTCCATTGAAAAGGAATTTAAGTTAGAAACATAAATAGTTACCACTTGTGGATGGATTACCTGGTGTGATTATACAGTCATTTGAAGTTACTAGGAGCTGTGAGTTGCCAGTACTATAAAGTGAAGGAACTCTCTTTTAAAATTCAGCTTGAGATCAGATGAAAGCAGTTTCCAAGCACAACAGTTATTTTGAGCAGCTATGAATCTTTGATGACATTTTTGCATCATCACTTTGATAACATTAGGAAACGTTCATGCAGAAAGCGTCAATTGAGAATAAAACATCCACCCACAAGAAATGGCTTTTCCTGAGTGGTGAAGTTAAAAGGAATCTATTCCTAAGATGAGTAAAGCAATTTTTTTATGGTGCTATTGCACAATAAAGGGTCACAGCAATGTGTGTGCATTATATACAGCATTCAGAAAAGAGACAGGCCTCTTGCACAAAGCTCTATGCTATTTTATCTTCCACACAAGCATTTTTCTAGCATTTTCCATTTCATACAGGTTTCAAAGCATCTTCAACTTTCTTTCTCTAGGAGTTATCCCATATGCCAATGAATGTGTCTATTGTATTCTCATCAACTATGAATACAAGCACTTAGTTCCTCAGTTCTGTTCTTCTGATCAATGGAATACATGTTGATTTGGACTTTAACTCTATTTAGCCCTCACATATCCATATAAAAGTGGTGCATTCACTCAAGTCGAGTACAACGTTCTCCTAAGTGGTTGTCTATTGCTAGTCCTCAGATGGGTGTGGAAGTTGATCCAGGATCCACATATCCTGGTCCAGTGTGGGCAAGATATTTCATTATCATTTGGTTACTATAAGACCAAAAGAGACAGGAGCAGAATTAGGCCATTTGGCCCATCAAGGCTGCTCCACCATTTCATCATGGCTCATCCATTTTTCCTCTCAGCCCCAATACCCTGCCTTCTCCCTTATCTCTTCATACCCTGACCAATGAAGATCTCTACCTTAAATATACATAAAGACTTGGCCTTCAAAGATGCCTGTGGCAACAAATTCCACAAACTCACCACTCTCTAGCTAAAGAATTTCCTACTCATTTCTGTCAATGATGCTTTTCATTGATTTTAATATGGTTATTATTCTATTATGGATTTACTGAGTATGCTCACAAGAAAATGAATCTCTGGGTGACATACAAGTACCTTGATAATACATTTACCTTTAATGTTGAAGAAGATATGATTGAGGCTTAGCAACTGGGGCCAACTGCCAGAAAGAGAAGACAGTTCCATACATTTTCCACCGAATATCTGCAGAAGAATTTCCAAACCAGTTCTCAATTGCCTGGCTGTAATTTCAGAAAAAGGCACTTTTGATCTCATCCCACCAATCAGTGGAAACAGGTTCTCTTTATCTACACTATCAGTTCCCCAAAATGTCTTGAAACATCACTTCACACTTTAACTGTCTAAAAAGTGCTCATTTCTGCAATTAGTCCACATAATTTAACACTTGATGTCCAGGTAAACTTCTGACAAAATGTCTTTGACCAGAAACGTCCAGTGTTTTGCTCTCACAAATGCTGTCTGGCCTACTGAGTGTTTCTAGCATTTATTTTTTTTTTATTTTAGATTTCCACTATCTGCTTTTTTTTTAAATTGTTATCATTCTGAACAATACTACAGAGCACCAGATGCAAGGGCAACTTTTCAACAATGTAAGTGTTACAAGTACTCTGGGTGGTTGATATTGTCCTTTCCAGGTCCAAAGCAGATGCTGTCACTTTTACCTACATTGAAATGGCTTGTCCATTTTATCCACCATTAATATCTCTTTGTAACTGTTGCTTCCATCCATGTTGTTTACCGTGCTTTCTATTTTTATGTCATCAACATTCTTAGATCTGTCCTTCCTCTGCCAATTCATTTTAAAAATGCAGTGAATAGTCCTGTTCTCAAACAAGGTAAAATGTGCAGATGCTGGAAATCTGAGCAACACACAAAATGCTGGGGGATCTCTGCGGGCCAAGCAGCATCTGTGGAAGAGTACAGTCGACGTTTCAGGCAACGACCCTTCAGCAAGTCTAGAGAAAAAAAAGATAGTTCTCAAATTTCTGTTCTCGAAGTGGTTCCTTGCAGGAGACATATCCTGCCAGTAGAGAACAATCTGATTTGTCTCTTTGCTCTCTGCCAGTCTGCTAACTAATCAAATAATTTCCTTTTATTTCCATGACAGTTGGTTTTAACTCATCGCTATCATTATGTGCCTTGATTGTTCTTAGTAAATTTTTCTACAGAAGTGGTTTTGCTATGTCTTCTTCTGGGCAGTGTCTTTACAAAACTGGTGACCCCAGCCATTGTCAATACTCTTCTGGCTGCCTGGCATCAGTGGTCGTATAACCAGGACTTGTGATATGCACTGGCTGCTCATACGACCTGCTCCCATGGTTTCATATGACCCTGACTGGAGGACTAAGCAGGTGCTACACTTTGCCCAAGGGTGACCTGCAGGCTAATGAAGGGAAGGAGCAACCTACACCTCCTTTAGTAGAGAGGTATCTCCACCCCATCACCCAATTTCTTTAACTACAATATCATTAGAGATATTATTAAAGAATAAAGGGGGATCTCATTGAAACTTATTGAATATTGAAAAGCCTACATAGAGTGGATAAGGAAAGGAAGTTTCCCATAGTGGGGGAGTCTAGGACCAGAGAGCATACCCTTAGAACAGAAGGATATTACTTTAGAACAGAGGTAAAGAAATCTTGTATCTTATATGACACTATAAATGGTGCTGGCCGATTGGAAATCGGTCTCATTTTTATTTCCATGACTTCAAAGGATTTTAATAAAGAGGAAAGGAACAAAATACAATAGCTGCTAGTTCATTTTTACCCATAACACACTGCTGGATATTGTCACAGCATTCCTCTCCATTTCTTAATGTCACCTTGCCATGAAACAAAGGCATCAGTTTCGTTGTAGTCTGAAACAGTGAGTCATGAAGTCAGTAAATGTAGGATATATTCTTTTTTTTTGGAGATACTGTGTGGAATAGCCCCTTCCAGCCCATCAAGCAACCCCACCTATCTAGCACTAAACACGAGCCTAATCACTGGACAATTTACAATGAGCAATTAACCTACTAAACTGTTAGTCTTTGGACTGTGGTAGGAAACTGGAGCACAGAGGAGGAAATCCATGCTGTGATGGGGAGAACGCACAAACTTACAGACGACACCAGAATTGAACTTCTGAATTCCAACTCACCGAACTGTAATAACATCACGCTAACTGATCCACTACCGTGGCACCCCAGAAGCAGGCTTCCATTATCCTTTCTTCAAATATGACTGCTTGCCTAACTAAATAATTCTAATTAGTTCTCCAAACATCTTGATGTGTTTTGAAGTGACTTGACAATCACCTCTGGCAAAAAGACCAGAGTAAGATATATCTGAGTTTGTTACACAATTTTGTGATTGCACATATTTTGTAGGATGATATCCAGCACCCTTGAAGGCAGTTTGTACTTTGTGTGTGTATATGCATAAGCATAGCTAACTACAGGAAAACCAACCAGAGAAAAGGATCATTAACATGTCATGGCAGCAAAACAGTCAAAATAGTAGCTCTTCCTCTCGATGGATGGTACTGGAGGATGGTGTCAGGGTCTTGGACTGTGGCAAGGTTTAATCAATGCGGTTTGTGAATTGGACTCTCAGTTCATATTATGAAGTGTTTCAAGTTTCATGTCGCTCGTTTTTTGTTGTTAATTTATGCAGTTTTGAAGGGGGCGTGGCAACTGGTGCTACGGCCTGAGGTCTACAAACGACACGGTGCTAGATTGAACTCAACTGAACTTCCTATTCCTGGACTGCTTACAATGTCTTGTGGTTGGATTTTCACTCATTTTTCTATGTCATTTGTTCTTTGTGCTGTAGGGAATTGATGCTTTTTGTTGACATAATTTTCTATGTTTTGAAGCTGTCTGTGGGGAGCTGAATTTCAGGGTTGTATACTGCACACATACTTTGATAAATGTACTTTGAAAGTTTGAAACTTTCAACAATAAATATTTTGCTTCTGTGTAGGACATAGAGGACAATAGGATCAATATGTTGATGGAAGAAGAGCTTTTAAAAGTGCAAAAATGTATACGACAGAAAGGACAGATATAACGGATTATGTAGTCAATCTAGTCGGGAAAGAAAAAAACCTATGGTTTACTGGATTGCATCCGGGAAAAACATTAGAAAAACAGAAGGGAGTTTTGGCTCTTAAATGTGTGCCAAGAAAGTGAAATGCAAGGGACAGCAGAACAGAGAGTAATGACTAGAAAAAAGGATTGTAGAGAGACTTCAAGATTCAAGATTGCTTAATGTCACTCTTCAATGCACGAGTGCAAAGGAGAACGAATTGATTGTTACGCCAGTTCTGATGCCTCATAAAAAAACAGAATAAGCATAAAGAACACAATTAAATTACACAATATACAAGTAAAACATAATGTACAAGTAAATGGTATATACCTAATCTGATTGTAACTTTGCAAGTGGTATTAAATTCAATTAAATAAGTTACAATTACTATACAGTGCATTGCATTCAGAGTGCAAGCGTCCCCTGCTTTACAAATGTTCGTTTTACGCCACTTTGTTTTTACAAAAGACCTACATTAGTAATTCGTTTTCGCATTACAAAGAGAAATTTTGCTTTTACGGAAATTTTTCCCATGTAAATTAATGGTTCTTCACTTTACGCCATTTCAGCCTAAGAAAGGTTTCATAGGAACGGTCTACCTTTGTGAAGTGGGGGACACCTGTATCGGAAATTGTTAATGGTGATAAAGTAAAGACATGATACATAACGAACAAACAAATGAGAGAGTAAATAGAAAAAAAATTGCTGGACTTATTGAATCTGAGCGAAGAACTTAGGAAAATTAACATAAACAAAACAAGCCTTCTGCAGATCCACTGTTGAAAGTATCCTGTTTGGTTACATTATGACCTGGTATGGAAATTCAAATGCTGAGCAGATGCAGGGAGTGGAGGAGTCTGCACAGTACATCATGGTCATATCCCTCCTCACCTTTAGTAGTATTTACAGGAAGTGCTGCCTTAAGGTGAGACTGTACTATTGCGACAAAAGCAAAATATGTCAGTGACAATCAACCTGATCCTGCCTACTCTTCAGGCCAGTTTTGAAGCATCTTCAAACTCTTCCTTGCCTTGTCCTAATAACGGAATTCTGGTTATCCCTACCCTCACATCTTTGGGATTTGCTTCTTCATTTCTTGCATCTTAGCAGCTCATGACGTTCGAGCATTCGATGGAGAGCTTTCACCCAACGTCTCCACAGAAGGTGGGCCAGGAAGCCAAGCCTGCAACGTCCACTCCTACCCCAGCTCAATTCACCCAATCAGCCTGCAGCGTCATTCTGGCTCTCAGCACAAAACGACCGAGAAATCCTAGACATCTTCAAAGAATCCGGTATCTGCTGAGTGTCAAAATCTGAGTATTTTGAGGTCAGACAAAGTTCAGGAAAATCATCGCTTCATCCACCCCCACACCTTTCCATATTAAGGGCAAATATGGCAGCAGGGAGCAATAAAATCTGATAACTTGGCCTGATGATAATTGAGCTAAAATCAAATTCTCCAGAAGAAATTTGCAGTGATGGGTTCCAGCTGTTGTATTTAATATAGACATTTGTAGGTCTATCATAGTTTTAATTTGCATTTCAGATAATGCTGCCATGTATCTTGCTCATGTGCCTTTACATCAAGTACTTTACATTACTGCCTCAAACTGCTTTAACAATGTCATCTACAAATAAGTTAACCAAAAGCTTACCTAATGTTGCCATGCAACTTCCTGACTGCTCACATGATACTCATTTCCTCAAGCTGGTGGATTACCAGACCTGCCAATAATGTCCCATCCTGTCAGTTTTCATAACGTAGGATTTCTGTCTCCACTGGGCCACTGGCAGAGCTACTTACACACTAACTCCGTGGGAAATCTCTGGCTAACCGTAGCAAAGCTTTTCAGTCAGCTTGATGCTTGCAGCCGAGTTTGAACCTTGAACTTTGGCCAAGGAAACCCCAGGAATGCCTTCAAAGAGCTATGGTGTCATAAAATGAAGATTCTGCAATGCTATACGTTGAGCAAAAAATATCACAATAGACAATGTCTTGTAATATTGGGTTTGAAGGTGAAATTGATACAAATATATAGGTTTCTTTTCAGTTTTGGCTATTAAAAATGAAAGTAAAAATAGCTGAAGAACTTTCTGGATAATATTTGCTTTAATGTCACTAAAGTCAAATCTGCATGTTTTTAAAAATGCTGGAAGTCCTCTGAAGGTGAGTATATGGATGAGCAATCAATCCTGTGGGATACACTGTTCACAAGAGTGAGTTGGTATGAAAGACTAGAAGAGTGAAAGCCTTGGTGAAAACGAGACAAAAATGATGTCTCTGTGATTAATGAGAGGACGGTTTTGTCCAAGATATTCAGGTAAAATCTCTTTAATAATTAACATTCTTAATAATGATAGAAGAAAGATCATTGTTGAATGTCTTTAATACCCAAAAATCCAATTTCACTGAACTTGAGTAAAATTTGGAAGTACTTATACGAAAATATACAAAGTATCTAAGCTCTCCAAATATGCCAAGTAACATGAAAGCTATTTGCTATTTGGGCTATTTCAGAAATCTAGGAGACGATTATTAAAGATATATTTAATAGTATAATTGTAAACTTTCTGAATCTGTATAATTAACACAATCATTCAGATGATTATTTGTTTTATGAGCGTAATGTCCAAAATGCATTTACCATTTTCCCTTCTCAGGAACAATATCTTCCCATATAACAATTACAGCACGGAAACAGGCCATCTTGGCCCTTCGAGTCCGTACTGAACACTTTTTCTCACCTAGTCTCACTGACCTGCACTCAGCCCATAACCCTCCATTCCTTTCCTGTCCATATACCTATCCAATTTTACTTTAAATGACAATACCGAACGTGCCCTCTGCCACTTCTACTGGAAGCTTATTCCACACAGCTACCACTCTCTGAGTAAACAAATTCTCCCTTGTGTTACCCTTAAACTTTTTCCCCCTAACTCTCAACTCATGTCCTCTTGATTGAATCTCCCCTACTCTCAATGGAAAAAGCCTATCCACGTCAAGCCTATCCCTCTGCACTCTGATTTCTAAATGGATAAAGAACCCATGAACACTACCTCGCTAATTTTTTTTTAATTTTTATTTTTGCACTACTTATTTAACTTAACTATTATATTGCTGCAGTTCAGTTTTCTCACTATTATTAGGCATCACATTGTACTGCTGCCTCAAGGACAACTAATTTCATGATGTATATCAGTTCTATTAAACTAGATTCAGATTCTGAAGCAGCTCAAAGTTTCTTTAACTTGTGTCTTTTGATCTTGCTTAATGCAATCCTTTATCCAAAACAGAAATAAATCTTAAATGACTTAATGTTTATTTATTAATCTTATCAATGTTCACACATTATAGTACATGATGCACTCTTGCTAGCATTATGGATTTTACAAAACATTAAACTGTGAGACTATGTAATACCAAATATGCAATGATTCCACATCAACTCTGATAAAGAAAATAATGTTATTTAATATTTTTCAATTATTTTGCCAAAACAGATAAAAATACTTTAGAACTAATTTTGGAGGAAATGTTAAGATGCTCACAGTCAAAGTAACCTTAAATTGCTTCAGAAAATCTTCAACCAGATCTGTTTATTAAACAGCATGATGCACATGTATGTGAGGAATAAACAGATTACAATGCTTGAGTCATGAAGAAGAGGATTTCTTTCTAAATATCCATATTTCGTGGAAGATAATGTGCACACACAGAGAAATGCATTAACTGTAGATTGTCTGCATACAAGGAGTGGTTTTATATATGTGGAGTGGATCTTCAACCTAGAAAGTCCTTGAAGGAAAGAAGTACTTCACTTACAGAACAAACCTCCATTATATCTGCCTTGCTTTGTTAACTTTCGCAGCATGTATTCTCACTATTGCTTTCAACACCTGAAAAATTAGTAGAAGAATTTGACTGATTATAGTGACCGCATAGACTATTCTGCAGCTTGTACTAAAAGGAATACTCAGCAGAACTTGCATTTTTTTTCTTTCATTTTGTGCTGTCTGCATGAGTAATTACCTCCCTGATTTCTGAGATGCAATTGAGTAGCTTCCACATTAGAAAAATCCAAAGATTGATAGAGCCCTTGGTCCTAAAGGATTAGTTTGCTGTTGTAATTTCACAGAGTAGGTCATTCAAATAGCAAAATGCTACAAAGTTTAATTCATCCTATTTTAAAGCCTAGGTATCCCTTCCTATTAGGCGTAAAACTTAAAAGAAATGTGGTAGGACATATACTCTCTTGTCCAGATGAACTATTACTATATAGCAGGACATATGCACATACATCTCTATATAGTTACAAGAAAACATCTTTTCTCAGCAATCTAAACTTAGAAAGTTGACTTGTTTTGCACAATTGAAATGGCAGCAAGAGAGACTGTCAGATAATGTGAGTAAATATAATTAGAGTTGTTCAACCAAAAGGCGTTCCAAATAGCTGTGACCTTTGTTATTTACATTTGGATAGGGTGAGGCGTACAATACCAGCAGAGATGGAAAATTCCACAAGGGTTTAGAAAAGCTGCAGAAAAAATACATAAACAACATTTTTAATATATCATAAGTAATGCATATAGAATGACTCCAGTATATGTGATGCAGGGGATATTTTTCTCAAGGCATATCAATCTAGGTCAGTGGTGCTGGTAGAAGGTTGACATGTATTCTACAGAGGTTGGTAAAAAGCATTACCAATACAATTATTTGTTTGAACCAACTATACAATACCCTAGAGTGTCATTTTTGTTCTATATGTATACCACTACAAATTTATATTTCATTTTCCTGTCTGACCATTGAAATGTATGAACTTATTCAACAATGTAAAATATATTGTCTTGTCTTAGGCCAGTCCCATGCAGTTAACTGCACCAAGCCAATTAATTTGTAGTGCTCAAAGTTGCTATCAATTTAATGGAAAAAGTATAAGTGCAAAATAACCCTCATACAATATAACTAGAAAGCTCTGTCTGCTTTACAATGTCTTATTCAGTAATTTGTCTTCAATAGGTATGAAATGTAAAATGTGTGTTATTCCTATGTGTCTACAATATAATATAAAAGTTGTAGTTTAAAATACTTTCAAGGTAATATACAAGATGTATAAATTGCTTCAATGATACAATGGCTTTCAAAATAAAAATAATCTATGCAAACATGATAATTAATACAGATTCTATGAAATGATTAATATGGTTTATTGCAGTCTCTAAGTGATACTACAAGCTTTATAAATTCAGCTTCATTTCCCCTAAACAGCTGTATGAACTGCAGTGATGTGCTACCCTGTAGCTAAACATCTGGAAAGAGATGGAAAGCCAGCATACTAAATACTTTGCACCTTCTTCTGGCCATATGGCTAAAGGAACTAATTAAGTCATGATATTTTTAAGAAACCTTTAAAAATAAGCACTGCTGGCTATTTGGAAACCTTAACCTTATATGTTTAAGATACACTGTCACAAGGCAATAAGATCATAATTATTAATTGCACAAATTTGTTTCTAAATATTGACTGTACACATAACATGCACTGAGCATGAAGATAAAATTGCAATTTGTTGGGTTCTTGCTTGACTCAAGATTCAGAATTCGGATTTATTAAACTCTTATAAATAAGTGAAGGATTCTGCCTTTAATTTTAGTAACACTGGATCAAAATTAGCTGCAGAGAGTGGTAAAGATAGCACTAGCTTCCATAGAATCCAGGACATCTTCAAGGAGCAATGCCTCAAAAGGCATCATCCATTATTAGGGACCCCCATCACCCAGGACTAGCCCTTTTCTCATTGCTACCATCAGGAAGGAGCTACACGATCCTAAAGGCACACACTCAAAGAGTGAGGAGCAGCTTCTTCCCCTCTGCCATCCGAATCAGGTTTATTATCACCGGCATGTGTTGTGAAATTATCTTAGCAGCAGCAGTTGAATGCAATACATGATAATATAGAAAAAGTTAAATAAATAAATCAATTACAGTAAGTATATATATGTATATGAAATAGATTTACAATGGTGCCAAAACTGAAGTAATTTATCTTTTTTAAACAGTGAGGTAGTGTTCATTGGATGGCAGAGGGGAAACAACTGTTCCTGAATTGCTGAAAGTGTCCCTTTAGGCTTGTGCAGCTCCTTCTTGATGGTAACAATGCAGAGACAGCATGTCCTGGGTGATGGAGGTCCTTAATAAAGGGCTTCGCCTTTCTGAGGTACTACTCCTTGAGGATGTCTTGGGTACTACGGCGGCTAACATGTAAGATGGAGCTGCTAACTTTACAACTTCCTGCCCAAGGGTTTCAGCCCAAAGCGTCATCTGTACTTCTTTCCAAAGATGCTGTCTGGCCTGCAGCGTTCATCCAGCATTTTGTGTGTGTTGCTCCGATTTCCAGCATCTGCAGATTTTCTCTTGTTTACAAGTTTCTGCAGCTTTTTTCAGTCCTGGGCAGTAGCCCCGCTCCCCTGATACCAGACAGTGATGCAGCCTGTCAGAATGCTCTCTACCATACATCTACAGCAGCTTTCAGGTGTTTTAGGTGACAAACCAAACCTCTCCAAACTCCTAATGAAATGTAACTGGGGTCTTGCATTATTTATGGCCGCATTGACATGTTGGCACCAGGTTAGATCCTCAGAGATCTGGACACCCAGGAACTTGAAGCTGCTCACTCTCTCTACTTTTGATCCCTCTATGAGGATTGGTTTGTATCCCCTCATCTTACCCTTCATGAAGTCCACCATCAGCTCCGTCATCTTACTGGCACTGAGTGCAAGGTTGTTGCTACGACACCGCTGGACTACGTGGTATATCTCACTCCTGTATGCCCGCTCATCTCCATCTCAGATTCCACCAACAATCCTCATAGCAAATTCATAGATGGCATTTGAGGTGCGCCAGTGTTAATCATCAGTGAGGAGGAGATACTCTCACCAGTCCACACAGATTGTGGTCTTTTGGTTAGGAAATCGAGGATCCAATTATAGAGGAAGATACAGAGACCTAGGTTCTTTAGCTTATCGATCAGGACTGTGGGAATTCTGAATGGACATTGAACCCATGAACACTACTTCACTATCTTTTTAAGTTTTGCTATACTTATTTAATTTAGCTTATATATATATTGTAATTCATGTTTTTTTCTATTATTACGCATTGCTTTGCAATGCTGCTGCAAAGACAACAAACTTCACAACATACGCCAATGATATTCTGAATTTCCTATAAATATTAAACTTTATGATATTTGCCTACCATGGAGGCATGGTTTATGCATTTCCTATTACATAAACAATTATCAGATGACAGTAAAGATTTTGTGAATACCTAGCTGTGACTGTCTCTGATGACATCTCTTTATGAGGTTTGCCAATCTGACACCTTTGTTTTCTCTACCTCCGATATTATCAGGCCACTTCGTTAAAACATGTTGTTGACCAAATGAGAAATAAAACTAAATTTAATTCATCACTGATAACTTTAACAATCTTGCTGACTGGGACATGTGTTACATTTTGCTTACTGCCTTAGGCACACTTCTTTCATGACCTTCTCAGGAGTGCTCTGAGGTGGGGATTTGATGGATCGACTGGGATTCAGAAATGGCAGGTCTTCACGAAAGAAACACGAGCCAAATTCCTTTTGGGGCCTGAGGTGACAAAAGCAAATCCATTCCGAAGAAGGACTGGGTAGTTTGGAAAAAGTCTTCTGCTCTACCCTCCAGAAGTTCTCATGGATTTTAGACCATAAGACCATAAGGTACAGGAGTAGAATTAAGCCATTTGACCTACCAAGTCTGCTCCACTATTTCATCTTGGCTGATCCATTTCCCTCTCTGTCCCAACCTCCTGCCTTTTCCCTGTATCCCTTCCTGCCCTGACTAACCAAACAATTATTGCTTCCTAGCAACCTAGATGCTGACCAGATAATGGGATTCAAGTCCTGAAAATAATGGATTGAGTTCAAAGAGGTCTCCAGGTCATGGAATTGTTTACAATAGCCATTCCATAAAAGGGGGAAATCCATACAGATTTATAGTGCCAGGAATTTGTTTTGTCGCAAACTCTCATGAGGCATTTATACTGGCAAGAAAACTAACTGTAACTTTATAAAATAGAAACATCACTATGACACCACGTAGACCAGTGAGACCAGGAGCAGAGGTCAGCCAGAGTGGCACCCAAGCATTTTCTAGCTATAATTGCCAAGAAAATAGTTAACGCCTGTAAACATACTCCCTTCAGGGAGCAAGGTTGTGATGAAGGGTCTTACACTTCAATAATAACTCTCTATCTCTGCCTCAGCTGCTCAGCATTTCCAGAAATTTCTGTTTTTGTTTTACTCTTTCAGCATCCATCGCAGAGGGAGTTGTGCACGTTGCCCACCCCTGTGATAAGTAAGAAAGTCCTATGGATAGGAAAGGTAGTTCTCAATGCCTGATTTCCACTCTCTCCACTTCTGATCCCTCTATGAGAGGTAGATAGGGAAGGAGGAAACCTCGGTGGTTGGCAGGATGTCTGCAGAAGGTGAAGGAATCAAGATGGCGCCAGTGAATAACGATTCCTCAGGCCACATCTTCCAGATGGCAAATTTTTCCAATGATTCTATTTTTTCTATGCCCTCTTCTTGTTCTTTTTTGTCTTGTTTGTGCTACAGAAACAGTTGGAGTCTGTGATGTATGGTTTAAACTCGATTAAAGGAAACAGCACTATGCTTCATCATGATCCGGAGAGCAGCTTCACCTTGATCAGAGATGGTCGGCGGGGGGTCCGACAAGGTCTGAGAACACAAGCTGGCTCCTGGAAAAGATGAGAGACGAGGCACGGGGTCATGAATGACTCCATCTCGAAACTGCGAGGATGATTGAAGCATCGAGCTGAAAGTGGAGGGGTTCAGCGACGGCTCGGCACGAGACAGTCATCAGCCAGATCAGCATGTCCAGACCTCAGATCAGCAACCACTCTTTACGGAAGGGCGGAGCTTTTGCACTGCTCTACATGTTAGCAGCAAAACTACTTCTCCCAGATTCTGAGATTTATGATTATTGGACTGCACTTCACTGGTTTCCTTCAATTTTTCCCTGTTTTCTTCTGAACGATTGGTGGGTGGGTGATCTGTTAATTTTTTTGTGTGAAGAGGGGGATTGGGGGTTTGGTGCTACTAATGCTGTTCTCTTCTGCGAGTGATGGGGTTGGGGATTGTTACGTGTAGAGGGCCCTTGGTTGTTACTGTGGCTGTTTCTTTGCTGTGAGCGGGAGGAATTTTGGGGTGTACAAGTTTTGTTTCTTTTCTTTTTCATGCCAGTTGCGGGGCGGGGGGGTGGGATTGATGTCTTTTCTTTCATCAACGCTCATGGTCTTTCTGTATTTAATGGCTATCTGGAATAGACAAATACCAGAGAGGCATTGTACATGCATACTTTGACAAAAAAAATGAACCTTTGAACCTTTCAAAGGGATGTGTAGATTGATTGGTTAAAAGGGTTAGCTTTGAGTCAGATCAGATTGGTAGATCAGTGGCTGCTGAGGTGCAGCGTGAGTATCATGTGCTTGGACAGAGGCTGGGTTACTTCCGGTGACCTACTAGGATGTGGGGAAGTGGCTGGAGTTCCCAAGAAGCAGTGAAGTAAGCAAGTGACTAAAAGAGGAAGGAGCCTGTGCAATGGAGAGTATATCATTCACTACTAACCATCTTCAAAGGAATGTGCTGTCTGTAATTACAGAAGAATGCATGTGCATGCACGTGGAACCCTCTAAAACCATGTAAAATGCGTGAATGAAAGCTGCGAAGCTCTGCTCAAGGTGCAGTGTACACTGATGAAAACCAGCGACTTTCTCCATATATTCACAGGCCAGAAACACGAAGAACCTGGAAGGAGACTGACGCACTTCGAGCTATGTAAAAATTTCCAGATTTTCAACTGTTACATTTTTTCATTAAATTGAATCTCTTTGAACACATAAAAGTCGTGTAAAGCTATCAAATTTCTAGGCAAATATGTCTTGCATCAGGAGCATTGTAACAAAATCTTGTGTAAAAGTGACAATTCAGAAAAGTGCCAAATAGAAGAAGTAAATTGACGTATTTCCCTTGTTTTTAGCCAAATTATTCACTGTGTGAGATATCTAGGCATAGTGAGCACATCAAAGGAAAAGGCTCCTGACAACATCCTAGCTGCAGAATTAGTTGTATCTGTGTTCCAGTAGAGTTACAATGTGAAAATAAGGAAAATTAGTAAGTTATGTCCTGTGCCAAAATGGAGGGCTACTCTAATTTAGCTAATTTCTGTCCATCACTAGATTAACGGGAGGGTAATCTACCCTGAAATGCGTCTTTTGCATCAACGACCAGCACAGTCCGTGGACTGTACTGGGGGCAGCCCCAACAGTCGCCATGCTTCTGGCACCAACATAGCAAGGCCACGACTTGCTAACCCTAACCTGTACATCTTTGGATTCTGAAAGGGAACTGGAGCCCCTGGAGGAAATCCACACTGCCATGGGGAGAATGTACAAATTTCTTACAGACAGAGCAGAAATTGAAGCCCGATCAGTGATATTTGGCTCTGTGAAGCATCATGCTAACTGCTAGACTACCATGCTATCCCTACCAGCACTATCAAGCAAGACATGCTCACCAACAGCCTGCTAACCAAAGTTCTGTCCATGTTCTGCCAAAACCACACAACTTCCATCTCATTACTTAAGCCAGATATGGAAATTATGGCAGTAAGATGACTACCTTTACTTGTCTGTGACATCAAAGAATCTTTTTTAAAACCTAAGTCACTGAGAACTGGCTGGAAGCACGTCGCATATATAGTGAGATCATAACACCATAAGAGTAGAATTAGGCCATTCAGCCCATCTAGTCACACTGCCATTTCATCATGGTTGATCCCCAATCCCATTCAACCCAAAAAAAACCTGCTCTCTCACCATATCCCTTCATAAACCAACTAATCAGGAATCTATCAACTTCTGCTTTATATATACCCGTGGACTAGGCCTCCACCACAGTCTGTGACAGAGCATTCCGCAGAATCGTCGCTCTTTGCCTAAAAAAATACCTCCTTACTTCTGTTCTAAAAGATCACCCCTCTTTTTTTCGAGGCTGTGCCGACTAGTTCTGGATAACCCCACCAGAGGAAACATCCCCTCCACGTCCACCTTATCTAGTTCTTTCAACATTTGGTAGTTTTTAGTGAGATCCCCCCACATTCTTCTAGATTCCAGTGAGTAGAGGCCCAAAGCTGCCAAATGCTCCTCATGTGTTAACCCCTTTATTCCCAAAATCATTCTCGTGAAACTTCTCTGGACTCTCTCAAATGACAATACATCCTTTCTGAAATAAGGGGCCCAAAACTGTTGACATGTGGCCTGACAAATGTCTTATAAAGCTTCAACATTATCTCCTTGTTTTTATATTCTATTCCTCTTGAAGTAAATGTCAACTTGCATTTGCATTCTTTACCACAGACTCAACCTCTGAATTTACCTTCTGGGAGTCTTGCATGTGGACTCCTAGTTCCCTCTGCACCTCTGATGTTTGAATGTTCTCCCCATTTAGATAACAGTCTGCACTATTGTTCATTTACCAAACCACATTATCAAACATTTCCCAGCACTGGACAATGAGGGTTGGCTGCCAGTTTTTCAACCATAGGAATTCAATCCTAAATTTCTGAAAGCAGAGTTCTAGATCATTCCAGCTTCAAGAACTTTACAAAAGTCACTCTTTCAAACTTAAGGTAAGAAATAAGGTCATTTATGGACCATTGTAGAGTTCAGTTACATTAGCAAGTTTTCAGATTATGGAAGAGCCCATACCCATCAGCATCAAGAATATGGAAATACTCAGCCTTGGGCTGATTGGTAATAACCAATATTTGTTTCATCATCAACATTCTGATCTGGGCATACCATAAGACAATCGGACATTAAAGTATTCAAATTACAGAGAAGGACAGCTAATCTACTCAGCGGATGTTGGTAGAATGGTACTGTATTTGTCGCTTGAACTAATGTGCAAAGTTCTAACAGCAATCAAAAAGACTGGCAGTATCCAGGGAATGCCATTACTGCTCAAGCCCATCTGTAATGATGACAGCAAGTAAGAAAACAAACAGGAATTGACTGATCATAATGACTTCAAAAAGACAGTAACTCTTAAGAATAGAGTTTGAATTGAAACTCTATTGTTTAATTGATTTAAAAAACAGCAAATAAGTTAATCATAAATAACAGTTCTAATCTGTGCCTGATGGTGATCTTGTGGAAGCTTCAGCGAGGGAGAACAAAATATTTTTCATGGCTGGAAAGAAATTATCTGTAAGTACAACAGAAATAGAGCCAATCAACGTCAATCGTATCGTGATCTGATACCACAAAACTTTCCGTCCTTCAGAAGTCATTGGAAAAATGGAAAGAATATCCTGCATAAGTTCCATTAATTATTTTCCTTATCTAGAGTTAATTTTAAAATCTAAATACTTGACAGTGTACTGTACGGCTGAAAGATTTCTTCTACTGTAGAAAATCCATTTTTAACCTGATCATAGTTCTAGAATTCTAAAGAAATGCCCTAACTTTGAAAGTGCTTTGAGAGATTGACCATGACTAAAATTAAGTCATGGCCAAGCAAGGACTTGGACCTTCTGCTATTTGTCTACTTCCACAACAGGTCAACAGTGGACAAAATAACAATGTCTTTCCATTTAGCTGTAGAACATCCAGACAACAGCAAAACATATGGCAGGCTGGTGTTTAACAAACTTAGCTCAGTGTGCAATACCATCATCCCTTCAGTACTAATCAACAAGCTTTAAAACCTAAGTCTCTGTACCTCTCTCTTCAACTGGATCCTTGACTTCCTTATTGGAAAACCATAGTCGTTACAGATCTGTAATAGCATCTTCTCCTCACTGACAATCAATACTGGTGCACCAATGGATGCGTGCTTGGCCTACTGCTCAACTATCTCTACACTCATGACTGGATGGCGAGGCACAGTGCAAACATCATCTATAAATTTAACCGTGACACCATTGTTGTTGGCAGATTCTCAGATAATGAAAAGGAGGCATAAAGAAGTGAGATAGATCAGATGATAGAGTGGTGTCTCAACAAGATCTTCACACTCAGCATCATCCAAGCCATGAGATTGATTGTGGACTTCAGGAAGGGGAAGTCAGGAGGACACACAGCAGACCTTGTTGAGGGCTCATTAGTGGAAAAAGTGAAATGCTTCAAATTCCTGGGCATCAGCATCTCAGAGGATCTATTCTGGGTTGACACATTGATGCAATCATGATGAGGCCACCCTCTCAGCTATACTTCAATTAGAGTTTGAGGAGATTTGGAATTTCACCAAAGACATGCAGATTTCTGTGGTGGGGAGCGTTCGGGTTCATTGCTTCATAGCCGGGCATGGAGCCTCCAATGCACAAGATCACAAGAGGCTGCAGAGGATTTGTAGACTCACTCAGCCCCATCATGGACACAACCATCCCTGCCATCAAGAACTTCTTCAACAAGTGGTGCCTTAAGAAGACCACATTCATCATTAAAAACATCACCATCCAGGAAATGCCTTCGTTGGGTTACTACCATCAAAGAGGAAGTACAGGAGCCTGAAGACCCACACATCATGATTCAAGAATGGCTTCTTCCCCTCTGCCACCAGAGTTATGCACAGTCCATGAACCCATGAACTTCACCTCATTATTCATATTTTGCACGATCACATGCTTATATACCACACCTCTTGTAATGAATGCGAACATTGCATTTGCCTTCCTTACCATGGCTCAATATGAAAATTAACCTCTAGGATCCTTTGCACCTTTGATTTTTGAATATAATCCCCATTTGGAAAATAGTCCACTCTTTTATTCCTTCTGCCAAACTGTATGCCCATACACTTCCCTACACAATATTCCATCTGCTAGTTTTGCCCATTCTCCCAATCTGGCTAAATCCTTCTACAGACACAAACTGCCCCTCCAGCTATCTTCATATCATCCACAATCTAATCTAAATCACTGACATAATGAAAAGAAGCAGTCCCAACACTAACTTCCTGTGAAACACCACCAGTTACCCGTAGTCAACCAGAAAAGAACTTCTTTATTCCCTATCTTTGCCACCTGCTAGTCAGCCAATCTTCTATTCATGCTAGTACCTTTCCTGTGATACATTAATATTTCATTTCGCTGCCTCATGTGTGACACCTTGTCAAAGGCCTTCTGAAAATCCAAGTAACTGGCATCCACTGACTCTCATTTGTCTGTACTGCCTCTTACTTCCTCAAATAAATTTGTCAGGCAAGATTTCCCCTCACAGAAACCATGCTGATGTTGGCCTATTTTATCATGTCCCTCCAAGTACCCCGAAACCTTATCTTTAATAAGGGACTTCAACATCTTCCCAACCACAGAATTCAGGCTAATTAGCATATAATTTCCTTTCTTCTTTCTCCTGCCTTTCTTTGAGTTTATTTTGCTAATATCAGGGTGATCAATAATGGTAAATCACTGACATAATGAAAAGAAGCAGTCCCAACACTAACTTCCTGTGAAACACCACCAGTTACCGGTAGTCAACCAGAAAATATCCTCTTTATTCCCTATCTTATATTTTTTATTCCCTATTCCCTATCTTTATTCCCTATCTTCCATAAGTTGTATCTGGATACTCTTTTGGCTTCCCGTAATTTATTTTGTTATGAGACCAGAGCACCAGAACAAAGCTGGCTCTCCACATCGTATAAGGCACTCCACTAACTGGTTATCTAGATGTCAATGCCAATCCCTATAGTTTCTTACAAAAGGAGAAATCAAAGATCAGAAACCGGATGGACAGGTAATGTTACAGAGGCAGGGAGCCTGCAGAAACACTTGGACAGGTCAGGAGAATGGACAAAGAAGTTGCAGATGGACGAGAATAAATACGTAGACTGTTTTCTAAATTGTGAGGTGCAAAGGAACTTGGCAGTCCTAGTTCAGAATTTACTTAAAATTAACTTTAACTAAGGTGAGACAGTAGTGATGAAGGCAAAAGCAATTCAGCATGGATTTCAAGAGGACAAGAACATAAATACAAGGATGTACCACACTTGGAATGTAGTGAACAATTTTAGGTCCCATATCTAAGGAAAGATCTGTTGGCACTGAAGAGAGTCAGGAGGTTTGCAAGAGTAATCGCTGGAATAATGTATGTGGAACATTTGATGTCTTTAGGCCTGTACTCAAAGGAGTTCAGAAGGATGAAGAAGGTTCTCAGTGAAACCTGGGTGTCATTTTCTTGGATTTCCAGAAGGTGTTTGATAAGGTGCCACACATGAGCTGCCTAACAAGATAATGATGTTACAGGAAAGACTCTGGCATGGATAGTAGAATAGCTGACAGGCAGGAGGCAGCAAGTGGGAATAAAAGGGGACTTTTCTGGTTGGCTGGTTAATAGTGTTCCTAAGGGGTCAGAATTGGGACTGCTACTTTTCACATTGTTTGTCAATGATTTAGATAATGGAATTGATGGCTTTGTGGCAAAGTTTTCAGACAATATGAAGATAAGTGGAGGGGTAGTTAGTGCTGAGGAAGCAATGAGATTGCAACAGGACTTGGACAAATTGGAAGAATGGACAAAAATGTGCCAGATGGAATACAGTGTTGGGAAATGTATGATAATTGGTAAAAGAAGCAATAATGTGACTATTATCTAAATGGGGAGAAGGTCCAAATATCAGAGGTGTAGAGGGACTTAGGAGTCCTCCTGCAAGACTCCCAGAAGGTCGATTTACAGGTTGAGTCTGTGGTAAAGAAGGCAAATGAATGTTGGCATATATTTCAACGGGAATAGAATATAAAGGCAAGGAGATAATGCTGAGTCTTTATAAAAAGAAACTAGACAGTCTGCACTTAGAATATTATTGACAGTTTTGGGCCCCATATCCAGAAGAACGTGGGAAGATCTCATTGAAACCTACCAAGTGTTGAAAGGACTAGATAGGGTGGATGTGGAGAGGATGTTTCCTATGGTGGGGGCATCCAGAACTCAAGGGCACAGCCTCAAAATTGAGGGGTGACCCTTTAGAACAGAGATAAAGAGGATTGTTTTAATCCAGAGAGTAGTAAATCTGTGGAATGCTCTGCCACAGACTGTGGTGGAGGCCAAGTCTGCGGGTGCATTTAAGGTGGAATTTGATCGTTTCCTGATCAGCCAGGGCATCAAAGGATATGGCGAGCAGGTAGGTATATAGGGTTGAGTAGGTCATGAAGGCCATGATGGAATAGAGGAGTAGACTCAATGGGCTGAATGGCCTAAATCTACTCCTATGTCTTATGGTCTTATGGAAACATACCAAATATTGAAAGACCTGGATAGAGTGGACATAGAGAGGATCTTTTCATTAGTAGCAGAGACTAGGATTCAAGACCATAGACTCAGAATAAAGGGATACACCATTAAAACCGAGATGAGGAGGAATATGTTCAGCCAGATGATGGAGAATCCATAGAACTTGTTGCCACAGTGGACTGTGGAGGCCAAGTCCCTGGTTGTACTCAGGCAGAGATTGATAGGTTTTTGATTGGAAAGGGCGTTAATGTTTCTGGGAGAAGCCAGTTGACTGGGGTTGAAAAAACTCAGCTGTGGTTGCATTGCAGTGCAGGCTTTATTCTGCTCAAATATCTTGTGATCCAGTGGTCTGATGGTTAATTGCAATTATGAGCAATATCCAGATTGCTAAATGCCTAATATTTCTACTCAGCTTTTATTGACCCATTGTTCTCTGGCTAGGAAATTGGATAGTACATTGTAAAAGATAACATGACATTAAAAAAATATTTTAAAAGTATTTTAAAAATATACATTCAATTACCTCAACTTTAGATTCTCAGGATCAGATAAGATGGGATCTTAAGGACGTAGTAAATGCTATATTACAATTAAGATTGTGTTCTTGAACATATCAATGTCAGTAGTTGCCATGAGTTGGCAAAAGCCAGAATGTTCATGAGATATTTGCATCATATTGCTTTATGTTTCGAGGTTCACATCACATGGCAAAGCAGTTTTGGCCTGTTTTATTATTCTAATGGGACCTGCTATACCACAGGATATCTATATGCACAGGAAAAACGCAATCTCTTTAACAGAAAATGAAAAGAAAAGCAGAATGGCAGATGTTGGAAATCTTTACATAAATCAGACTGAAACAATCAGCTGATCAGGTGGCATCTGTGAAAAATGATTCAGGTCCAGGACCCTTCATCAGAACTGCTAAAGGGAGAAAACAGATTGGCAGAGAAGGTGCGGGAGGAAGTAAAGAAATATCTCTGCTTTGGTGAGACTGGAGGGCTTTGTATGACAGTTATGGGATAGATAAGATCAGCTTAAGCTTCTATGACCAATCATGTGTCGATCATAAGGCTCTGTGAAACGCCTGGCCAGAAGATAACATGTGAAACAGATAAAGGAAGACAAAAAAAAACTATGGCAGATGCGAAGTTCTGGTATAAATAGTAAAAAAAAAAGTGGGCAACACACACAAAACACTTGGGTTTCGGCCTGAAACACCAACTGTACTCTTTTCCTAATGCTGCCTGCTCTGCTGAGTTCCTCCAGCATTTTGTGTGTATTGCTCAGATTTCCAGCATCAGCAGATTTTCTCCTGTTTGAGAAAAAAAATGGGTTATGTGAAGCTGGTTAATTGAGTTCTGAATCCTACAGGCTGCAACATGTCAATAGTCAATCTCCTCAAGGTCAATGTACCAGGGGTGATTGATAAATTTGTGGCCTAAGGTAGAAGGACATGAGTTATACAGCTCTCATTACATGCACGTGCAGTTCAACTCTTTGAGTGATTATGCAGAAAGTTTGAAGTTAATAATTTCTGTGGTATTTCTGTTTCAGATAATTGAAAATTGCAAGTAAGCACCTTCTGACAAAATGGACCTTAGGCCAGGAACCTATCAATCACCCCTTGTATGTGGGCAATTCTCAAATCACAAAGTTATTTTGAATAAATGCAATAACTTCCCACTTCTAAGTGTATCAGTTGAATTAAAAAAATGTATAGTTACTTGATAATATTTTAAAATAGTGTACTCAGTAAAATTATTTCTACTTGTAAACAGAGGAATCTGAACTTACCAATCAAATATGCTGGTTTATGTTCATATTTCAAGGCTTTATTCCTAGATTTATGAATCATACATTGCACTAATTTTTATTTGTATATATTTAATGTATGTTGGTTTAAATAAAAATGGTAAACTTGCCTTTGAAAGATTGTTTTGAATGTTATTTGTTTCTCTTGTCTGCTGGAACCTGTCATTCAAACATAGTCCATAGATGAGTGCAGGACAGGGATGAAAACAAATCGTTCTCTGTAAACTTTTTGACACACTTTTCAGTAGGTTGCTCACTTCCAAACCATACTCCATCCACGAGATATCCACACCCAAGGCTCATGTGCACTTAGACAATAGACAATAGACAATAGGTGCAGAAGTAGACCATTCGGCCCCTCGAGTCTGCACCGCCGTTCTGAGATCATGGCTGATCATTCACTATCAATACCCAGTCCCTGCCTTGTCCCCATATCCCTTGATTCCCCTATCCATCAGATATCTATCCAGCTCCTTCTTGAAAGCATCCAGAGAATTGGCCTCCACCGTCTTCCGAGGCAGTGCATTCCACACCTCCACAACTCTCTGGGAGAAGAAGCTCTTCCTCAACTCTGTTTTAAATAACTGACCTCTTATTCTCAATCCATGCCCTCTGGTACTGGACTCTCCCAACATCTGGACCATATTACCTGCCTCAATCCTATCAAATCCTTTAATTATCTTAAACGTTTCAATCAGATCCCCTCTCAATCTCCTCAATTCCAGCGTGTACAAGCCCAATCTCTCCAATCTCTCTGCGTAAGACAGCCCTGCCATCCCAGGAATCAACCTAGTGAATCTACGCTGCACTTCCTCAATTGCCAGAATGTCCTTCCTTAAACCTGGAGACCAAAACTGTACACAATATTCCAGGTGTGGTCTCACCAGGGCCCTGTACAAATGCAAAAGAACATCCTTGCTCTTGTATTCAATTCCCTTTGTAACAAAGGCCAACATTCCATTTGCCCTCTTCACTGCCTGTTGCACTTGCTCATTCACCTTCATTGACTGGTGAACTAGGACTCCTAGGTCTCTTTGCATTTCTCCCTTACCTAACTCGACACCGTTCAGACAATACTCTGCCCTCTTGTTCCAACTTCCAAAGTGGATAACTTCACATTTATTCACATTGAATGACATCTGCCAAGTATCTGCCCACTCACTCAGCCTATCCAAGTCTCCCTGTATTCTCCCAACGTCCTCTTCGCATGTCACACTGCCACCCAGTTTAGTATCGTCAGCAAACTTGCTGATATAGTTTTCAATGCCCTCATCTAAATCATTGACATAAATCGTAAAGAGCTGTGGTCCCAATACAGAGCCCTGTGGTACCCTACTAGTCACCTCCAGCCAGTCTGAGAAACACCCATTCACTGCTACCCTTTGCTTTCTATCTGCCAACCAGTTTTCTATCCATGTTGAAACCCTGCCCCCAATGCCATGAGCTCTGATTTTACTCACCAATCTCCTATGTGGCACCTTATCGAATGCCTTCTGAAAATCTAGGTACACAACATCCACTGGCTTACCCTCATCTAACATCCTTGTTACACCCTCAAAAAACTCCAACAGATTAGTCAAGCATGATTTGCCCTTGGTAAATCCATGCTGGCTTGGCCTTAATCCTATTTCTGCCATCTAGATGTGCCACTATTTCATCCTTAATAATGGACTCAAGCATCTTCCCCACGACTGACGTTAGGCTAACAGGGCGATAGTTCTCCGTTTTCTCCTTCCCTCCCTTCTTGAAAAGTGGGACAACATTAGCCACTCTCCAATCTTCAGGAACTGATCCTGAATCTAAGGAACATTGGAAAATGATTACCAATGCATCCGCAATTTCCTGAGCCACCTCTTTTAGAACCCTCGGATGCAGACCATCTGGACCCGGGGATTTATTAGCCTTCAGTCATACCAGTCTACTCATCACAGTTTCTTTCCTAATGTCAATCTGTCTCAATTCCTCTGATATCTTATGACCCTGGCCCATCCATACATCTGGGAGATTGCTTGTGTCCTCCCTGGTGAAGACAGATCTAAAGTATGCATTAAATTCTGTTGCCATTTCCCTGTTTCCCATAACAATTTCTCCCAATTCATTCTTCAAGGGGCCAACATTGTTCTTAACTATCTTCTTTCTCTTCACATAGCTAAAAAAGGCTTTTGCTATCCCCTTTTATATTCCTGGCTAGACTGAGCTCATACCTGATTTTTTCTCTCCGTATTGCTTTTTTAGTTAAGATCTGCTGTTCCTTAAAACTTTCCCAATCATCTGTATTCCCACTCATCTTAGCCCTGTCATACTTCTTTTTCTTTAATGCTATACAATCTCTGACTTCCTTTGTCAACCACTGTGGCCCCTTCCCCCTCTTTGAATCCTTCCTTCTCATTGGAATGAACTGCTTTTGCATCTTTTGTATTATGCCCAAGAATATCTGCCACTGCTGATCCACTGTCTTTCCTGCCAGGGCATCCGCCCATTTAACTTTGGCCAGCTCTTCCCTCATGGCTCCGTAGTCTCCTTTATTTAATTGCAACACTGACACCTCTGATCTGCCCTTATCCTTCTCAAATTGTAGATAAAAACTTATCATGTTATGATCACTACTTCCTAATGGCTCCTTTACTTCAAGATCACTTATCAATTCCTGTTCATTACACATCACCAAGTCCAAAATAGCCTCGTTCCTGGTTGGCTCAAGCACAAGCTGTTCCAAAAATACATCCCTTAGACACTCCACAAACTCCCTATCCTGGGGTCCAGCACCTACCTGATTCTCCCAGTCCACCTGCATGTTGAAATCTCCCATAACGACTGCATTACCTTTAGCACATGCCAATGTTAACTCCCTAATCAACTTGTACCCAATATCCACGCTACTGTTTGGGGGCCTGTACACAACACCCATTAGGGTCTTTTTACCCTTACTGTTCCTCAGCTCAATCCACACAGACTCTACTTCCCCTGTTCCCAAGTCACCTCTTGCTAAGGACTGAATCTCATTCCTCACCAACAGGGCCACCCCACCCCCTCTTCCCATATTTCTGTCTCTACGATAGCACGTATACCCTGGTACACTCAGTTCCCAGGCCTGATCCCCTTGCAGCCATGTCTCCGTTATCCCAACAATATCGTAGTTCCCCATTTTCATCTGAGCTTCAAGCTCATCTGTCTTATTTCTGACACTACGCGCATTCAAGTATAGAATTCTTAGCCCATTCCTCCTCTCTTTGCTTAAAACACTGTCTACTGTACCTAACCCAGCTCCTTGAACTTCCATCGGGCAAATTGCACCCTGAATTTTGATGACCTTCTCAAGATCACCCAAACCTTGTACACATTTAACCCCATGCACCTTCTGACCAACCCTCTGGATATGGATCCCTGCCCCCTGCACATCTAGTTTAAACCCCCCCCCCCCGAGCAGCAATGGCAAATACTCCTGCAAGAATGTTAGTACCCCTCCGGTTCAGATGTAGACCATCCCTTCGAAACAGATCCCAATGTCCCTGGAACAAAGACCAATTATCCAAAAACCTGAACCCTTCCTTCCTGCACCATGCTCTCAGCCTCGTATTAATGTGCATAATCATTCTATTCTTCGCCTCACTCGCACGTGGCACAGGTAGCAATCCCGAGATTGTCACCCTGGAGGTCCTGCCTTTCAGCTTCACTCCTAACTCCCTGAACTCTCTAAGCAGGACCCCCTCACTCACCTTACCTACATCATTGGTCCCTACATGGACCACTACATCTGGGTTCATGCCCTCACTCTCAAGAATAGCCTGCACCCGATCTGAGATGTCCCGGACCCTGGCACCAGCGAGGCAACATACCATCCGAGACTCCCGATCTGCCCCACAAAATCACCTATCTGCCCCCCTAACTATAGAGTCCCCTAAAACTATCGCTCTCTTCTCTTCCCTCCTCCCCTTTCTAGTTGAGGGTTCAACCTCTGTGCCAGAGGCAGGACCACTACAACTCATTCCTGGTAGGTCACCCCCATCAACAGTATCCAGTACGGTATACTTATTGTTAATGGGAATGGCCGCAGGGGTGCTCTGCTCTCTCTGCCTGCTCCCCCTGCCTCTCTGGACCGTCACCCATCTGCCTACTTCTTGGTTTTTTGGTGTGACTACCTCCTGATAACTCCTATCTATCTCTGCCTCCGCCTCCCAAATGATCCGTAGTTCATCCAGCTCCTGTTCCAACTCCCTAACTCGGTCTGATAGGAGCTGCAGCTGGACGCACCTCTTGCAGGTGTGGTCATCAGGGACAACTGTGTTGACCCTGACTTCCCACTTCTGATACTTGTGTCACATTAGCAGGTCAGCTAAATAAAACAAACGCCCACCCACAATCTATAACGAGTGTTAGATGTTTCCCCTTTTCCTTTTTAATAGTATGTTCCACTAAAAATGAACCTTCAAAACTTATCATACATACTGTTGACACATTAGAAAGATCGAATTGAATGACACCATTAGGACTGGAACTGCAGCAGTAAAAAACGATATCCTCTTTTCCACCATTGACCACTACCACCAGCCACCGTCCCACTCTTATGTGAATTGAATAATTCAGCACCTCACTAAAACACATCACTTTGTTTAGCTAATTCTTCATCAAAAGTTTGATTCTAAATTTCAGTTTACAGGTTGCTAAAACTTCTCATTTGAATTTCAAACACAATGCTGTAGCCTTTTGGTTGTACTAATTTTCTACAGATGCTTCACACTAGATCTATTCAATGCTTTTTTGCATTCAAGATTCAAGCTGATTCAAAATAGTTTAATGTCATTGCCAATGCACAAGTGTAAAGGAGAACAAAATACAAAGGTGAATTTCCTTTTCTGTAGGAGTTGTGAGGTGGAATATCACTCAACAGTGGAATCTTTGATTCCAGGGAAACAGGTCGTTGGTGTCCACTTTGCCTTGCTGTGTGCACAGTTTATATCAGCTGATCACGGAGGGCTGCCTGACTACATGGAGGGTTTCAGCACAAAGTACTGCTGGGGAGGTGTGTGGGACTTGCAGGTGCTTGAGAACATAAACTGCAGGGGGAATAGGAGTTGAGACAATAAGCAATACTAAACATAAATAATAAATGCCTAATAATAATTGTGCATGAGTCAGTCAGAGGATACCTTTAACTTATTAGTACAAAATATCATTCAAAATGTAATACTGAAGATTTCAGAGTGAATCATATTGAAAAATGTAAAAGATTAAAATAAATCTAATTTTCTATGATCCATTTTTCATTCAAGAAGTGGTTTTCCTTTCTTATTTGTACTGAAACCTTTTCAAAACCAAAATGCCACTTATGGTCTGCTTTCTATAAATTTGCAATCAAAGTGAGAAAAATCATTAGCAAAGGCAATGCATTCTTCGCAATTTTTTCCGGTCCTAAAGATTTTCAGAATGGAGTCTAACCTACATTCGAGCTGAAGTGAGCAGACCTTACACATTTACGGTTTGTTTCCATAGAAATACATCGATCAGAAAGTAATTTCAGTTAATATTCTTTTCCCAGATAGTGCCCTGCTTGTGTACACTAACTGTGCACCTTCCCAGCACAATTGTTTTCATCTTTTGTTCAGCTCAGTAGGTTTCCTAACTGGTGGATTTTATTGAGTAAATTCAAACTGTCACTTCATATGCCTGAAGGATGACTCAGATACAACACATAATAATAAAATAAAGTAGGATAAAATAATCTTGTCAAGGCAGTAAAGCCCATTGCTTGAAGTTATAGCATTCAATCAATACACTAATTCCACAATTTATACTTTTCTGGATTGGATGGGAAGGAAACCCTGATATGGTATTTCTTGGCTCACTGACCAACTTTGACCTTCTATATATGTGAACCCAGGATTTGTGTCCATGTCTCTGGTTAGAAAAAAAAATCACCTATGAAAATGCAAGAGTAAGTCATTGACATTTGACGGCAAATCTCAAATCTTGCATCATTAAATCCCAAAAGCAGGTAGACTACAAAGTTTGATGTAAGTACTTTGTCCGTTTCTGACCACATTAGATTCTCCTCTTGCTGTGAAATAAATTACATTAACAAAAACTGCAAAGGTCTAAGCAATCCATTATGTGTAAAAGTCTGAGATGTACTGCACTCGTAAAATTTTGCTTCCCTTCAGTCACTATACATTATTTTTCACCATCTCAATGCAATACATGTTCTATGATTTAATTTAGGCCCTGAATGCTGCTTGTTCTGTACATAGTTACATAGAAAGGGAAGTTCTTCCCAACTGAACTGCACATTTTTTGCAAGTTGGAACGCTCCATTTTCTGTCTGGATACCGAATAAAATGGCTCAGCTAACACTTTCTAAGTCCAAATTCAGTCTCATAAGTATTTTAATTTGAATGCCTTAATGCTGTGGTCAATCATGTGTTACAACGTGCTGCTGTTGGGAATAATTGATTGGTACTCTAAGAGATGTCACCCATATGAGAGAAAGGAGAAGTTAACTGAGCGTGTCTGATAGGTGTTTGAGAATGCAAAAACTGAAAGAAAAATCACTAATGAGTTAAAGTTTAACAAAACAACTGAGCATTGAGACTTTTTTAGGGTTTCATCATGGGAGATGTTTGAGCTGTGTGAAACAGAAAGACAGCAAATGCAAAATGGTAAAAAACCTGTATTAATAATAAAAGAAAATGGAACAATTTATTACATAAATTGAAATATGTTGTGGAAATGCACTGTTTGCTTCCACACATCATTTTATTTATTTGCCTTCAGTACAGTGCAAGTCAATGGGGAAAAAGAATATGGTATACTGGATGAACCTAACAGTGAACAGGCAATAGATTAAAGGGCACCTTTCATAAAGCAGTGATGGAATAGCTGCTTAGAAACACATATAACAATGATTATAATACAATGGACAGCAATAAATAATGTAAATTAACTGGAATATACAAAATATAAAATTCATACACACGATTAAATACCTAGCAGTTGTACAATTAATAAGTTCAGGCTACAGAGTGCTAAGTGTTTTTACAGTAGCTTATAAGAATCATTGCCAATTAGTAGATTTAAAAAGAGAAAGTGAAGGGAAAAATGTGAGCAAGAGAACAGAATGTGCGACAGTCTGTGGAAGACAAATTAGAACTGAGCAAATCTCCCTGAATCAGTAACAGAATTAGGGAAAGAACTAAAGGCAAAAAAAGGGGAAAGTTTGGTTCTACTAGATTTAAGAGACTGCTTGGCAAGAATGAGAATGACAAAGAAAATAGAGCTGCACAGACTATTTTGTACTTTTACTGCTAAACTGACTTAAATGAAGGTCATTCTTGTCCAACACCCATGCAGATTGGATTGATTCATATACAGGAGTTTCTTACTCGACTCTGCTTCCACAATGTTGAATAACCTGCCGGCACATCAATCAGATGAGGACAACACTTCAGGACATGAGGCATAAAAGGACAATAAAAGAGCATGATTCAATAAATTGAGGTTTTTCACATCAGTTCTATCGCTATCTTGCATGATAGAACTAATATGAGACAAACTGCAATTAATGTAAAGTAAAAAATACTAGGTGCCTTAGTTAATTGGTAAAGAGCACATTTGTAATGTTAAAAACAAATCAGAGTTCAAGATTTTGTACAGAACATAGAATTATCATGAATTAGTTTCCAAGGAGAGAAATAATTAGTATTGCAAACTTATTTGAAAGACTATATCACTGCAGTACTGGACAGGTTCAAATTGTGTTTTCCCCCATGTGCTCATTTCCATCTGCAATTCACCCTCAAACAAAAATAACATGAAGAAAAAGCACCCTTCAAGTATGGAAATCTAATTACCACCTAAGCAGCACACAGCCTGCGATGGGAATTCAGCAGGTCGAGCAGCATCGGAGGGAGAGACACATAGACTTGATGCAGGGTTTTGACCCGAAATGTCAAGCATTCTTCTCTCTCTACAGATGTTGTTTGACCCATTGAGATCCTCCAGCAGTTGTGGGTGCTCCAGATTCCTGCATCTGCTATTTCTTGTTTCTCTAATTAACACTTTACTTTTGATAATAGACTAAAGCTATGCTGCTACTCAACACACTCGGCCTTCACAGAAATCACTGATTGGATTTAAATTTAGTTATCAGTTTCAAACAATTGGGCATCTGAAATAGCACAATTTTGACCGTTGAATTCATAAAATTTATCCCATTCCAGATCAAATCACAACTTGGGGTAAAGTTGGATGTTTAAAACATAAGCCAATACAGCTATGATCAGCATCTTGCCTACAGTTTATTTCTTGCAGTACCAGATAGCTAAAGTAAGTGGGGTTTTTTTTCAAGTAATAAAATTGTGTTTTATTTGAATTTCTGTAAAGTAGAACTCACATCTTGCACCTGCAATGTTGCATGCACGACTAACTGTTGGAGCATTTCACTGATTATTTAATCATGGCTGGATGTTGCTGTACAGTTAGAAATAATCATAGTATTGATGAAGTTATCTAATTTACCCAACAACTATCAATGGATTGACTTGCAGGAGGCTTTATGACCACTACTCTAGAATTCTTTTGGAATTTCGGGAGCACTATTTAGCAACCAAATAATTAAACAAGTTAAGAGATACCTTGCTCAGCTATTTACGTTTGGAAGATTTCAGAGCTGATTTTTTACAAGTGGTAATTTATCTGGCATTTACCAAGGAGTGCAATAAAGAGTTTGAAAAGAGCTCATTGACTATCGTTTTAGAAGAAAAAAATACACTTTGCCAATTGTTACCAGTAATATCTCTTTCAGATATTGGTTTACAGACCTCAGGAAAGGACATGGGTAAGGTCAACTGTACTTCTTTCCTCACTCATGCTCACTGAGGAAAAATCGGCAAACGATAAGGTTATAGAACTCAGAAGCGAGCCATGAGACAGAAATGCATATCAGCCAGTAAACTAAAGTGACTGAAGTAAAGGGACTCAAAGGTGAAAAGATTTTAGAACAAGGATTTCAGCAGAGCTCTTGGAATATTGGAGATTCTGAAGAAATGATTGGGCTTGTCTAGTTAAACTAGCATTTACTTTTTCAGGAAGTATACAATTCTAGGTGTACCATTTGGCCAAATCTGATATTACTTCATTCATAACTTTTGGACCAAAATGAAGCTCAAATTTGGAAAGTTTACCCAAACATAAAACTAATACTGTACTGAATGTCACTGTAATTTTTGCTTATTTAACTCCTGAGAATCCCATGCTAATAGAGCACCTGTTTTTTTTTGGTATTTTATTTGATTTGTGATACCTATTAAGCTCAAATTTCAAAGTAAAATTTATTAACAGAGTACATACATTCCATCACATACAACCTTGAGATTCTTTTTTGGGGCTGTATGTGGTAACCTCTCAGTGCTACGGCCAGAAGGTCCCATTTGTTTCAAACAGGCAAGGATTATACCAGTGCCTAAGAAGAATAACATGAGCTGTCTTAATGACTATCGCCCGGTAGCAATCACATCTGCAGTGATGAAATGCTTTGAGAGGTTGGTTATGACTAGACTGAACTCCTGCCTCAGCAAGGACCTGGACCCATTGCAATTTGCCTATCGCCACAATAGGTCAATGGCAGATGCAATCTCAGTGGCTCTCCACACAGCTTTTGACCACCTGGACAACGGAAAACACTTACGTCAGGATGCTGTTCATCGACTAAAGCTCAGCAATTAACACCATCATTCCCACAGTTCTGATTGAGAAGTAGCAGAACCTGGGCCTCTGTACCTCCCTCTGCAATTGGATCCTTGACTTCCTAAGACCACAATCTGTGCGGATTGGTGATAACATCTCCTCCTTGCTGACGATCAACACTGGCACACCTCATGGGTATATGCTTAGACCACTGATCTACTCTCTAAGTAGACTGTGTGGCTAGGTATAGCTCAAATATCATCTATAACTTTGCAGACGATACAACCATTGTTGGTAGAATCTCTGGTGGTGACGAGAAGGCGTACAGAAGTGAGATATGCCAACCAGTGGAGTGGTGCCACAGCAACAACCTGGCACTCAATGTCAGTAAGTCATTGGCATTCATAGCAAGAGGATTCGAGTACAGGAGCAAGGAGGTTCTACTGCAGTTGTAAAAGGCCTTGGTGAGACCACAGCTGGAGTATTGTGTGCAGTTTTGGTCCCCTAATCTGAGGAAAGACATTCTTGCCATAGAAGGAGTACAAAGAAGGTTCACCAGATTGATTCCTGGGATGGCAGGACTTTCACATGAAGAAAGACTGGATCGACTAGGCTTATACTCACTGGAATTTAGAAGATTGAGGGGGGATCTTATTGAAACATATAAAATTCTAAAGGGATTGGACAGGCTAGATGCAGAAAGATTGTTTCCAATGTTGGGGAAGTCCAGAACGAGGGGTCACAGTTTAAGGATAAACGGGAAGCCTTTTAGGACCGAGATGAGGAAAAACTTCTTCACACAGAGAGTGGTGAATCTGTGGAATTCTCTGCCACAGGAAACAGTTGAGGCCAGTTCACTGGCTATATTTAAGAGGGAGTTAGATATGGCCCTTGTGGCTAAAGGGATCGGGGGTATGGAGAGAAAGCAGGTACAGGGTTCTGAGTTGGATGATCAGCCATGATCATACTGAATAGCGGTGCAGGCTTGAAGGGCCAAATGGCCTACTCCTGCACCTATTTTCTATGCTTCTATGTTTCTATGAAAGAGCTAATTGTGGCCTTCAGGAAGGGTAAGACAAAGGAACACATACCAATCCTCATAGAGGGATCAGAAGCGGAGGGAGCGAGCTGTTTCAAGTTCTTGAGTGTCAAGATCTCTGAGGATCTAACCTGGTCCCAACGTATCGATGTAGTTATAAAGAAGGTAAGGCAGCAGTTATACTTTATTAGGAGTTTGAAGAGATTTGGCATGTCAACAAATACACTCAAAAACTTCTATAGTTGTACCATGGAGAGCATTCTGACAGGCTGCATCAATGTCTGGTATGGAGGGGCTACTGTACAGGACTGAAAGAAGCTGCAGAAGGTTGTAAATCTATTCAGCCCCATCTTGGGCACCAGCTTACAAAGTACGCAGAATATCTTCAGGGAGCAGTGTCTCAGCAATGCAGTGGCCATTATTAAGGACTTCCCACACCCAGGGCATGTCCTTTTCTCACTTTTACCATCAGGTAGGAGATACAGAAGCCTGAAGGCACACACTCAGTGATTCAAGAACAGCGTCTTTCCCTCTGCCATCCAATTCCTAAATGGACATTGAAGCTTTGGACACTACCTCACTTTTTCTTAGTATACAGTATTTCTGTTTTTGCACTTTTTTATATCTATTCAATATACGTAATTGATTTATTTGTTTATTTATTATTATTATGTTTTATTTCATTTATTATTCTTTTCTCTCTGCTAGATTATGTATCGCATTGAACGGCTGCTGCATGTCAACAAATTTCACATCGCATGCCAGTGATAATAAACCTGATTCTGATTCTGAGTCTGAAATAAAATTCCAAAAAAAAGTTTTTAAAAAGCTGGTTCTTCATTAGCATGAAATTTTCAGGAATTAAAAAAATTGCAGTGACATTAAATATAGTATCAAAGGTTAATTTATTATTATACAACTCTGAAAATCTTCTTCTCCAGATAGCCATGAAACTAAGAAGGAAAAAAAAGCAGTATGATGATTAACTATCAAATCCCTCCTCACTGCACAAAAAACAAACAAAAACAGAACTGGCACATCAAACGCCAAATCCCCACTCCTGCACAAAAAAAAAATGAGAAAGATCAGATGAAAAACACAGAACATAAAAAAGTATAAGACTGAAAAAAGTTTTTAGTCCAAGTCTATATCCAAAAAGCAGAAAACCTGACATGTTTGGGCAAACTTTTTAAATCTGAGTTTCATTTTGATTTAAACATTATGAATGGAGTAAAATCACATTTGGCCAATTGGTACACCTGGAAATATATTCCTCCTCCAGAACACCACTGGTCAGAGACCTCCAGACAGAATACACTCCATCTACCACTTCCCTCTGCCTTCTGTTTGCAAGCCAATTCTGAATCCACACAGCCAAGTTTCCCTGGATCCTGTGCCTCCTGACTTTCTCAATGAGTCTACCACAGAAAGCTTGCTGTGTGCCTCTCTAAAATCCATAGACAACCATCCACTTCTCTAACTTCATCAACTTGTTTTGTCACTTCCTTGAAGAATTCAATCAGGCTCAAGAGGCATGACCTTTCCCTCAAAAAGACGTTCTAAAACCTAAACCCATCCACTGGCAAAATGCATCCCCTTTGCAATTGTACAAACTGAATTTAGAACATCAGTACCCACTGCTCACAATGTTGTATCTCCTGTCCTGGTCTCATGACATGAATATCAATTTCTCCTTCTTGTTAAAAAAGTATTTCCCTCCTGCTGCCCATTTATTCTATTTCCCACTTTCACCTCTTACCTCTTCTCACCCCTGCCTACCACCATCCCCTGGGTCCCCCTCCTCCATCCATTTCTCCTATGGTGCATTCTCTCTCCCATCAGATTCTTTCTTCTGCAGTCCTTTACCTTTCCCACCCACTTGGCTTCACCAATCATCTTCTAGCTATCCTCTATCCCCTCCCCCCACCTCTCTTATTCTGGCATCTTCCCCTTTCCTTTCCAGTACCGAAGATGGGTTTAGGCCCGAAAGGTCAATTGTTTATTCATTCCCATAAATACTGCCTGACCGGCCGAGTTCTTCCAGCATTTTGCATGTGTAGCTTTGGATTTCCAGCAACTGCAGAATTCCTTGTGTTTACCACCTGTTCAGGCCTGCAGCCAGACAGCTGTAAAGTTTTTATTATATACATTCAACAATTTATATAAGTAAGCTAATAGTATGAACCTAGTGTCCTATCTGGGTTAATTGTCCTCCTGATTGCCATGAATGATCCAATCAAGTCCCCGTATTTAGCTGTCATTCTTTAAGAGTCCTTTACTCAGAAGACTAAATGATCACCAAAAAAGATGGGATTAAGGATTCTCTGTAAATAATTCTGAAGATCCTGCATGTTCCATGGAAGAAAGATCAAGTGAAAATGGTACAGATAAGAACAGTATAATCCTCCATCCCTATTGCCAATCTTCACAGATGTCTGTCAACACTTTTATTAAAGGAATCAAAGCAATGATGCTACTTTGGCTTGAAGGGTGGACAGGGATGATCTCATTGGTAATCCTTTGGAGCTGGCAGAGAGCACACTAGCTCACGCCATTACTCCAGGAACAATGAGGGAGGAAGTGCAATGTAAAGTGGTGAACCATTTGTTTCTAGTTCGTGCAGCGCAGCACAACTGGTGAAAACATACATGAGGAGCACAGCTGAAAAGAAGATCCATGCCCAGTTCAGACTTATCAGTGCTGGCTAATTCCTTGAAGTCAATGCCGGAAAAATGCCTTCTGATTTAAAATGCAAATTTTGCATCTTCATGTCCATATTCAAAAGGAAAGATAGAGAACTATCCCCGTTTCACAGTGTTAACTGCCCCTGACGCTTCAACTGCTCCAGATACATGTATGAAATCTGCCAAGTTCCCATCCTTTTCTTCTTTTTTTGGGCCAATAATAATGAATAATTTAATCAAAGACTGTCCTTTTGCCTAGGCCAGCCTGAAATAAGTTCAAAGTTCAAAGTAAATTTATTATCAAAGTACATATTTGTCACCATATACAATCCTGAGATTCAGTTTCTTGCGGGCATACTCAATAAATCCATAGAACAATAACTATAATAAAATTAATAAAAGGCCGCATCAACATAGGCGTTCATTCAGGGTGCAAAAGATAATAAATTGTGCAAATACAAAAAGAAATAAATAATAAAAATAATAAATAAATAAGCAACAAATACTGAGAACATGAGATGAAGAGTCCCTAAATATAATTCCATAGGTTGTGGGAATGATCGGGCAAGTGAAGTTGAGTGAAGTTATCCCCTTTGGTTCAGAACCTGTTGATGAGGAGTAATAACAGTTTCTGAACCTGTTAGACTGAGTCCTGAGGCTCCTATACCTTCTCCCTGATGGCAGCAGAGAGAAGAGAGAATGACCTGGGTGCTGGAGGTCCCTGATGATGGACGTTGCTTTCCTGTGACATTTTTCATGTAGATGTGCTCAGTGGTGGGGAAGGCTTTGCCCCTGATGGACTAGGCCTTATCCACTACTTTGTGTAGGATTTTCCATTCATGGGCATTGGTGTTTCCATACCAGGCTGTGATGCAGTCAGTCAATATACTCTCCACTACACATCTATAGAAGTTTGTCAAAGTTTTAGATGTCATGCCAAATCTTCAAAAACTCCTAAGAATGTAGAAGCACTGCTGTGTTTTCTTTGTAATTGCACTTACATGCTGGCCCCAGGACAGGTCCTCCAAAATAATAACATGGAGGAATTTAAAGTTGCTGACCGTCTCCGCCTCTGATCCCCTGATGAGGACTGGCTCATGGACCTCTGGTTTCCTTCTTCTGAAGTCAATAATCAGTTCCTTGGTCTCGCTGACATCGAGTGAGAGGTTGTTGTTGTGGCACCACTAAGCCAGATTTTCAATCTCCTTCCTATATGCTGATTCATCACCACCTTTGATTCAGCCTACAATCATCAGCAAACTCGAGTAGGGCATTGGAGCTGTGCTTATCCACACAGTCTTAAGTGTAAAGCGAGCAGAGCAGGGGACAAAGCACACAACCTTGTGGTGGACCTGTGCTGATAGAGATTATGTTTCACAAACCAGCTTTCAGGTAACTTGTTTTGCTTGTGAATTTGTCCAGGGCCCAAATCATTTTTGCTACACAGCAGAGATTTCCTTGGTTGCTATTTATAACACATGCACAGAGTCTCAATGGCTGAGAATGGGACGTCAGCAGAAAGATACAGCAGCATAAACTCTGTTGGAGGAATTCAGCAGGTTAAGTTGCATGTGCGGAGTGGAAGGATTTTTTGAAGTTTTTGGTAGAAGCCCTGCATTTAGAATTAAGAACAGAGAGGAGGAATAACCAAAATGGATTTGGGAAGGGGAACTGGTGAGATGGGGACCAGAAGTGACTGGTGGGGTGAAGGATGACAGGCAGATCAAGCCAGGTAGTTAGTGGATTGTGAGGGGTTGAGTTGGAAGATGGATGGATGCAGACAAAGACAAAATAAGGAGTGGGCCAGGGGCCAGTAGCAGGGAGAGGTGGGTGAAGGTGGAGACAAGTGTTGGATGGTGATCAGCAAAAACAAAGATTACCAGTGGGAATGGGAACCATGAGAGGAGAGATGACGAGCAACATGGAACAAGGACCAGATGGGGATGGAGGTGGAGAGCCAGTGAGCGAAATGAGTGGGTCGTAGCTGGATAGAACTGGGAGAGGGTAGGGGCAAGAATGAGTGATGTGCAGGAAAGAGTGCAAAGTAGGGGGACCAGGGGAGGAATGGAAGGAGAGAAAAAAAGAGCAAAGGAGGGGATGGGAGCCAGAGGTGAGGATCTCCTGAAACTGTAAAGTTCAGCGTACAAATCTTTGACTCGTAGACTATCTCCAACAAATTGCATGTTGCTGTAGATTCCAGCATCCGTAGTCTCCTGTGGCCCCAGACTACAGAAGCAGTTCCTTTAAGTGGCTTGCACACCTCGTCACCTAAGTAAAGTTAAAGATTTTACTGGGATAAGCTCTGCGTTTTCTAGTCCCTGGAGGAGGAACAAAGGCATTCATTTCTGGAGTGAACTGTAAAGGTCAGGCTGAGGAGTCTGTGAGTAAAGATTGCTGTGGTTTGTTAGCTGTCGGTTCAGACTGAAGTAGACTGGGCGAGTCTTCCAGGGAGAAATCAGGTGAATGCAGACCTTCCAGCAACAAGACAGGCACTGAGTGAGTAAATAAAAATTAATACACTGGTAAATGTCGCCAAAAGGTGTCAATGATATTTGGCTTAACCATGTTACAATAATCAACCCAATCACAATTGATCAGTAGATCGCATGTACAGAAAGTCCAAATCAAAATTCTGAAAGTGCAGGAAGTACTAGCACACCAAGTAACCAATCGCTAAACCAGATCCACTCATCCAGGTTGTATTTTACAACGTCACAGTTCAAAGGGCATTTATGAGCAAAGTAAGTATACTATATACAACCTTGATATTCGAGGTAACTATAAAACAAAGAAACCCAATAGAACGCTTCAAAAAAGAAAACTGTCAAACACCTAACTTTCAGAGAGAAAAAGAAACAAATCATGCAAACAGTAAAAGTAAAATTGAGAAATTAAAAATTCGCAGGAGTCCACAGCCATGAAGCCTGTAACAGCCGATCCAGGAGTTTGTCACAGGCCACAGCCTCAGTTCTGTGCAGGCGAGTAAACCTCGTGAGCAGTGAGCTGAACACTGAACCATCCCAGGACTCTGGTCCCAACACCCTGACCTTTCTAATATGGCCCTGCGCTTAAACCGGCCAAACTGAGGGTCATTCCTCACTCTCAGTACTGGGTCCTGCCACTTTGATATGCTTTTGGGTACAGGACCCGCTGCCTCAATTTGGCCCATACCCAACCATTCCAAGAGCAAACCGGAGGAAATCTGCAGATGCTGGAAATTCAAACAACACACACAAAATGCTGGTGGAACACAGCAGGCCAGGCAGCATCTATAAGGAGAAGCACTGTCAATGTTTCGGGCCGAGACCCTTCATCAGGACTGGCCAACCATTCCAATTTGTCCTGGCACTTACATCAGTCAAACATCTGTTTGTTCCTCACTCTTGGCCATGGCCCTCGACACCTCAACCCTATCTCGCATCCATTCTGCTGCTTTGATTCATCTCCAATTCTGCTGCAGCAATGGCTAAACAATGGTTTGTTCCCTGCTCTCAGGCTCCACTACCTCGATTTGGTCCATACATGCCATGCCACAACTGCCCCACACCTTTCAGACTTCAGTTCACACCACAGAAATGCCAGGCCATACAAAAGCTCAACGCCGAAAGGCAACTTACAGGCTATTGATTGCAGCGATCGTTTTCGAAAAAAAAGTTGCAATTAATAAAGTAGCTAGTAGTTTTGTTTGCTAGCGACAAGTCATCACTATGCCTTATCTATAGCGAATTTATAATGATCAATCTGCTTGAGTATCACAAAAATATAAACTGGTTCCTTTACATTCAAAAGATGTCAAAATAAAAAAGACTTCAAATTTCACATTTGATGAAGTGATTTAACTTCACGAATACTAAGTATTTCCACAACAAATTTGGGATATTTTTATATTACAAGGCTCATGAAGTACTTACTGTTAACAGCTGTTCCTGTTAAACTAAATATCACCCACTATCTAAAATGCTGGTCTTTAACATTTTTCTCAATTTTAATTCTAGAAAAATTGTTAAACTGTATTCAACTCTGAGAATATTATTTTAAATAGCATAACATGAAGCCATAGTTTGCAGGTGGTGGATGGTTTTTACAAGCAGATTCTACAAATTGGGATTTATGGTTGTAAAACTAAAAATGCTGGGCAGATGAATCTGCTGATCAATGGTCAGGGTTACGCGTCCAGTAAGAATACTGCATCTGAAGAAGGCAACGGGAAACCAGTTCAGTATTTCTCCCTTGCATAATCATGAACTCAAGTCAACTCCGGTCTCAGCACAAAGACGTGAATGGAGCCTTCACCAAAGGAGCCTCATCCGGTAGAGGATCTCATGAGCCACAGGAGAACCTCGACCGTTATCCAGTGACTGTCGGCAGATTGAAAGCAAGGAAGATCAGACTAGCAACCTGGAATGTAAGAACCCTTAACCAGCCTGGTAAACTAGACAACATCAAACAGGAAATGGAAAGATTGAAAATCAACATCTTGGGAATGCACGAGATGAGATGGAAAGGAGCTGGTAAAACAAGCTCAGAGGGATATACCATCATTTACTCAGGAGGAGAAATACATGAAAGAGATGTTGGAATTATGTTAGATGAAGAACATGCAAAATCAATAAAAGGTTATTGGACAATATCAGATCAAATGTTACTTGTGAAACTATATGCAAAATCTTTTGACATTAACATCGTTCAAGTTTATGCCCCAACAGCAGACAGCAGTGAAGAAAACATTGAGCAATTTTATGACGCAGCATTAGGATAATTTTAGGAGCAGCATTAAGATAATGTACAAGCTCAGAAAATATCATTATTCGAGGTGACTTCAACCCAAAAGTAGGCAAGACCAGGGACAAGGACAACATTGGGCATTATGCCATAGGTGAGAGAAATGAGAGAGGTGAACAACTAACTATATGGGTCACAGAGAAAGATTATATAATTGGTAATACTGTCTTCAAGCAACACCCGAGAAAACTATGGACGTGCAAGAGCCCAGGGGAAAACACCAGAAACCAAACTGATTACGTGCTTATAATGGGAAGGTATAGACATGCTCTGAAATCATGCGAAACATATCTGGGTGCAGACTGCTACAGTGATGTACGTGAGACTCAGAAAGCTTAAAAGACCAAGAGCTGAATTTGCCAAAGCTGAATTTGGGACTTTTGAGAAAAAACAGTGACATCAAAAATGAATTCCAACTAACAGTGAAGAACAAATTCGAGGCTCTACAAAACATCACTATTGTAGAGCAGCAATGGGAAAACCTCAGACAGCATAACACAAGCAGCACAAGAGGTGATTCCCAAACAACAGAAAAAAGCTAAAAATAAATGGATGACAGAAGAAATTCTGAATCGTATGGAACAAAGAAGAAAATGTAAGGAAAACGAAGAAGCCTATGTATCCTTGCATGCACAGATAACAACCAAGTGCAAGGAAGCAAAAGAAAAAAGGGGCTTAAGGACAAATGTGAGTGAATAGAACAATTGCAAAAAAGCAACAACAGCAAACGTGTGCATGATGAGATCAAAGAGGTCACAAATCAGAAGAAAAACGGGGCAACAACAGGGTGTATAAAGGCAAAAGACGGATCTGCAATTACGGAAAAAGGAAAAATAATGCAAAGATGGTCAGAATACATCAAAGACCTATACGACGATAAAGACTGAGAGGACAACTTTGATATTGGCAACAACAACGAGGGCCCAGCAATACTGAAAGAAGAAGTGGAACATGCTATGAAGAAAATGCGAAAGGGGAAATCATCAGGACCGAATAACATTCCGGTTGAACTGTATGAAGCGCTAGGAGATATTGGTGTAGAGAAATTAACAATCAATTGAATAGAATATACAACAGTGGCAAAGTACTAGAAGATCTTTTAAAGGCAGTATTCATTGCACTGCCAAAGAAACCAGGTGCAACAGAGTGTGGACAGCACAGAACAATTAGTTTAATGAGCCACCTCACAAAAATTCTACTTAGAATCATTGTGCTCAGAATAAGAAACAGAATTAAACCAGAGATTGGCGAAGAACAGGGCGGCTTTGTCGGAGGCAAGGGAACATCAAACCCAACCTATGTTCTCAGGAATATTATCGAAAGGCCGATAGAAATACAACAAGACCTATACTTCTGTTTCATTGACTACACAAAAGCATTTGACACAGTGAAACACCGAGTCATCATGAAAATGCTTAAAGATATTAATATTGACGGAAAAGATCTAAGAATAATCGGGAATCTCTACTGGCAACAAAGTGCAGCCATACGGATAGACAAGAAGATTGGTGAAATGCAGCCAATAAAGTGAGGAGTCAGACAGGGTTGTGCTTTATCACCAGACCTGTTCTCCCTGTACAGTGAAAACATCATGAGAACCATACAAGATGTACCTGGAATAAGTATAGGAGGGTACAATATCAACATGATACAGTACTGATAGCAAACAGTGAAGTAAGTTTGCAGAAACTAGTATCTACCATCAACACAGAGAGCGAAAGACGGCCTAACCTTAAACAAAAAGAAAACTGAAGTAATGGTAGATTCGAAGAAACCTTATATCCCAAACTGTGGAATTGCATTGAGAAATGAAATCCTGAAACAAGTACCTTGTTTCAACTTCAAGTACCTTGGATCATGGATAACATCATGCAAAACAGACATAAAAGCAAAAATAGCAATGGCAAGAACAGCATTTACAGGAATGAGAAACATCCTAATGAACAAGAAAATAGCAATTGACATCCGCCTTAGAACTCTTAGCTGCTACATTCTTCCTATATTGGTGTATGGCTGCGAGTCATGGACCATCACAAACACAATGGAAAAAAGATTCAATGCAGCAGAGATGGGGTTCCTCAGAAGAATGCTGAGCATATCATATACGGACAGGAGAACCAACGAAGAAGTTCTACAGGGAATAAAAACAAAACGTACATTACTTTAAAAAATCAGAAAACAGCAATCAAAATTCTTTGGACACCATTCGAGAAGAGACATTAGAACATTGAGTTACAACTGGAAAGCTGGAAGGAAAAAGAAGCAGAGGCAGACAGAGAATGAGAATGATAGATGGATTAACATCATGGTTAGAAACAAGGGAGGCAACAATTACAATTCGGAGGGTCAGGGACCGTGATGGATGGAGAGACATGATCGTCTATGCTAAACAGCAAGGTACTTGAACTACAGCATAACAGGCAATCTGTTTCTTCAGAAGAATTAACAACCTTTTAAAACAAATAGATTCTTTTAGTTTGCAGTAGCTTATTTTTTTTAAAAGTGGAAGATAATTTAATCCTCTATCTATTGGAAACCAAGATGTTGTTTTCCAAAATAACATCCAAAGGTTATCTAAAATATAAACACAAAAGATTCTGCAGATGCTGGAAATCCAAAGCAACACACACAAAATGCTGGAAGAACTCAGCAGGTCAGTCAGTGTCAATGAAAATGAATAAACAGTTGCTATCTCAGGTCAAGACCCTTCATTAAGACTTTAAAGGAAAGGAGGAGAATCCTGGGTAAGGAGATAGGGAGGAGGGAAGGAATATAAGCTAGAAGGTGATAGGTGAAGTCAGATGAGTGGGTGAGGCAGATGAATTAAGAAGCTGGGAGATGATAGGTGGAAAAGGTCAAGAGCTGGAGAATTAAGAATCTGATAGGAGAGGGGAGTGGACCATGGGAGAAAGGGAAGGAGGTGGGCACTGGAGCAGGTGATAGGCACGTGAGGAGAAGAGGTAAGAGGGGAGCCAGAGTGGAGAATTGAAGAGGGAAGAAGGGAGAAAAATTATCTAAATTTAATGTCAAATATGGTCTATCATCCAAGTTAGAACTGATTTACATAGTTATTAATGACAGTAAGATCCGTGCACTAGATTTTGTTACTTTAATCATGTTTTCATGTTTTTGTCATGCTTTCCCTGCCAACATAAAGTGTGCATAGAAATATCTTTGTCTGATAGAACTTTCTTATTATGCCAAGCCATCTGCTTAACTTGAAACCTTCAACTGCTTACACATCATCTTCTGACTTTCCTTTCATTTGGAGCCACAACCAGAATGCATAATAGCTTACGTCAAAGGAACATTATTAATGACTGAATTTGATCATAAATCTTAGAGTTCAAGCAGAATTCCATCTTAAATTCATTAATAGTAATATAGTTTATTCACACAGCTAACTTATGTCAAGATTACCTTCTATTGGTATATATATATACTAGCAATACATTAGAGAGCATATTAGTGTCCAGTTTCCAATTATCACACGATCCCCTTTAAAATATTAGATTCTGAATTGGTCAATAAACACCAACCCAGATAGCCAGCTAATATTTATTCAATATATTGCAGGTGTCCAAAGAAATGCAGCTTACTATACCACCTAAAAACCACGATGGATCCTATGTCAAATCCATCCCACAAACTTAATGTTTGACACAAAGTCAAATGGCCGCCAGCTGTTTCTATCATTACATGTCAAATTTTGTAACCTTTTCCTGCCAGGCAGTTCTGAAGCATTGTGAATCCCAACCAGAGCAATAGAAAGTACTGCAAATTGATGTGTACCAAAATGTCTGATATGACATATTTGTTTCATTTTCTGAATTTATCTAACCATTTCTTTTATCTCTTCTTCATCTCCATTTGGGAATTATTGGGCTTCTGCATGGTGTTTTCTTTGGTTTGGTTAATTGTTAGACATAGAACACTTACTCATTAATAGCCGGTAAAGAACAATGCTTAAGTATAGACACAAGAAATTCTTCAAAAGCTAGAAATCCAAAGCGACATGCACAAAATGCTGAAGGAACTCAGCAGATCACGCAGCGTCTATGGAAGTCAATAAACAGTTGACGTCTCTGGCCAAGGATCTCGGACTGAAACATCAACTGTCTGTTCATTTCCATGGATGCTCCATTCATCCAGCAATTTGTGTATAATACTTGGACATTATGTTGAAATATGAATGTATGAATTAGGGCCAATACAAGGTCATGGCCATTCAATAAGCTAATGGCATAATATGCCCAAAATTCTGGAGGAAATCTTAGCCAGGCTTCTGCCCCTTCCTTTCCACACCTAATGAACAGTCTTGGCTTAAAATGTCAATATTTACTCCCCTCCTTAGATGCTGCCTGACTCGCTGTACCTCCAGCATTTTGTGCATGTAGCTCAAGATTTCCAGCATCTTGCATTTATGAATAGCACAATACCTTCCTTTTTAATTATTTAAACAGTTATAAATATCCATTCAAAATAAAAAAATACTTGATCTATATCAAAGAAGATGATGATGACTGCTGCAAATCTTTGGGGAATACTCTCTTTCTGTGCAAAATTTTTCAGTCTAAATATAATTAACCCAAGGGATCAATGCCAACACATGTAAAGAAAGATTACAGATTGTATTTTTTACCAGTAAATGAGTTTGTTCCCTCTGCGCTAATTGCTCTTAAGTTTGTCTTTACTGCAGTTGGGGATTGAAATATCCCAGTGCTTAGGTGCACACAAACATCAGGGAAATCAGAAACTCATAATCATTTCCATTGACTCTGAATACTAGGCTTCTTAAACTTCACTTCTTGCAATGTTTTAAAGACAAGCACAGATGAACAGGGTGTTTAAATATATCGTTACTACATCCTCTTTTCTCCTATGGTTTGTTCAGATATTTTTCCAAACTGAAGTATCCTTTGAGATGAAGGGATGAGGCTTAAAGTTCAAAGTAAGTTTTATTATCAAAGTACATATATGTCACTACATACAACCCTCAGATTCATTTGACCGCATGCATACTCAGCAAAACTGGAAAATTGCAAATGTTACTCCACTACTTAAGAAGAGTGGGAGGCAGCAGATAGGAAACTATAGATCTATTAGCCTGACATCAGTGTTTGGGAAGTCGTTGGAATCTATAGTTAGCGATGAGATTATGGTGTACCTGGAGGCATATGACAAGATAGGCCAAAGCCAGCATGGTTTCCTGAAAGGAAAATCCTGCCTGACAAACCCATTGCAGTTCTTTGAGGAAATTACGACCAGGGTAGACAAAGGAGAAGCAGTATACATGCTGTACTTGGATTTTCGAAGGCCTTTGAAAAAGTGCCACATATGAGGCTGATTAGCAAGATAAGAGCCTATGGAATTACAGGGGAGTTACTAACATGGGTGGAGCATTGGCTGGTCAGCAGAAAACAGAGAGTGGGAGTAAAGGGATCCCATTGTGGCTGGCTGTTGATTACCAGTGGAGTTCCACAGGGGCCGGTGTTGGGACTGCTGCTTTTTACAATCTATGTCAATGATTTGGACTACATTACTAATGGAATTGTGGCTAAATTTGCCAATGATACAAAGATAGGTTGAGGAGCAGGTAGTGTTGAGGAAACAGAGAGCCTGCAGAGAGACTGTGATAGTTTAGGGGAATGGACAAATAAGTGGCAAATGAAATACAATGTTGGAAAGTGTACAGTCATGCACTTTGGTGGAAGAAGTAAACCGGCAAACTATTATTTAGATGGGGAGAGAATTCAAAATGCAGAGGTGCAAAGGGACTTAGGAGTCCTTGTGCAGGATACCCTAAAGGTTAATCTCCAGGTTGAGTCGGTGTGAAGAAGGTGGATGCAATGTTGGCATTCATTTCTAGAGGTATAGAATATAAGAGCAGGGATGTGATGTTGAAGCTCTATAAGGTACTCATGAGACAACACTTGGAGTATTGTGTGCAGTTTTGGGCTCCTTATTTTAGAAATTATATACTGACATTGGAGAGGGTTTAGAGAAGATTCATGTGAATGATTCCAGGAATGAAAGGGTTACCATATGAGAAACATCTGGCAGCTCTTGGGCTGTATTCCCTGGAGTTCAGGAGAATGAGGGGGAATCTCATAGAGACATTCCAAATGTAAAAAGGTCTGAACAGATTAGGTATGGCAAAGTTATTTCCTGTGGTAGGGGATTCTAGGACAAGAGGGCATGACTTCAGGATTAAAAGATGTCCTTTCAGAACAGAGAAGCGGAAGGTCGTAAATCTGGAGGTGGCTGTGGAGGCCAAGTCAATGGGTGCATTTAAGGCAAAGATAGATAGGCTCTTGATTAGCGAGGGAATCAAAGGGTATGGGGTGAAAACAGGGGAGTGAGGATGACTGGCAGAATTGGATCAGCCCATGATTGAATGGTTGAGAAGATTGAATGGTTGAGAAGACTCAATGGCCCAAATGGCCTACTTTTACTCCTATATCTTATGGTCTTAAAACTATAGAATGGTAACTATAACAGGATCAATGTAAGATCAATCAGAGTGCAGAAGACAACAAACTGTGTAAATACAAATCTAAATAAACAGCAATAAATAATGAGAACATGAGATGATGAGATAAAGAGTCCTTAAAGTGAGAGTTCATTGGCTGTAGGAATATTTCAGTGATAGGGCAAGTAAGTGTAGTTTTCCCCTTTTGTTCAAGAGCCTGATGGTTGAGGGGTACTAACTGCTCATGAACCTGATGCTGTGAGTCCTGAGGCTCGTGCACCTTCTACCTGATGGCAGCGTCAAGAAGAGAGCTTGGCCTGGATGGTGAGGATCTCTGATGATGGGTGCTATGACGCCATTTCATGAGATGTGCTTGCTCAATGAGGGCTTTACCCCTGACATACTAAGCTGAAATATAGTAGATTCAGCCCAGTACACCTAGACAGCAGGTCCAACCTATTGTCATCACTGCAACACCGTCAGGCTGATCCATGAGGCTTCTAGATTAATCCCAGCAACAGGAATTGATCCAGAGGCGTCATAGGCTCCGAGATAGAAATTGGCTGCACAAGAGGGAGCCATGTGTCGCTGCTGTGAAATTTCTATCAGTGCTGCTGTGGCAGTGTGATAATTGACACAGCCAGATTTTTCAAAAGGTAGACAAGACTGACACGGGCGTATGAGTACAGCCAGAAATAGAGAGCAAGGCGACTTCTACTCTGTCTGCACTCCCCTAATAGACCTTCAACCTCCCTCAACTGCCTTTCTGCTCTGTAGTGGTATGCTCTAGGTAAGTGGGTCTTACAACATTGCCGCAGCCTAACTCTGTCACTTCCAGGACTGCTGGGAGTTAACAGCATCATTTAGAGCTTAAGTTCATTAGGGAGATTTTGGAAATCCCGTCAAAGTTACAATTACCATCTTCTGCCAAATCTGCAGTGAGGAAGCACATGATAGTCTGAAGAAGATAGCACCAAGAAACAAGTGAACCAAGGGTGACATCCTTCAGAAGGTTTATGAAACTCCTTCTTTCACTTCTTTTATGTCTTCTTTTTCTTTCAAGTATGGTTCTGCTACTGTTGGAGCCTGTCATATATATTTTGGGGCATTTTTTTGGGCAGATTGAGCAATCTAGAGCTTTGCTGACTCCGATTCCCACCATGATCGACTCCAGTTCCCACCAATCTTGCCAATAAAGTTGTTGAGAAATATAGAAATCATTGAGGTAAGAATGGAAGGCGGGTGAGTGTTCAGCACTGTCAACCGACCTCTCACTGGCTGCTGCAGGAAGAAGGGGTCGACTTTTGACTGTCTCTTGCTCCCTCTCACTCACTGCTCCTGGAGGAAGGTCCCTCTCAATGCTATCGGAGGATGTGAATCTTGGGCAAGGTTTAATCAAACACAGTTTGTGGATTGGACTCTTGTAGATCACATTATGATGTGTTTTTGGTTTCTGGCCACTCCTTTTTTGTTGCTATTTTAGGCAATTTTGAATCAGGGCGGCTTGCATATAAAGAACACTGAGCTCAACTGAATCTGTCTGAACTCTTTCAATTTTGAGTTTTATATTCTGTGCTTCTCATTTTCTTTGTTGCTGTTTGCGTGATTTTTGGCACGAGGGGGGGGGGTTGATATTTTTCTTTGAATGGGTTCCATGGTTTTCTTTGTTTCGTGGCTGTCTGCAGGAAGATGAATCTCAGGGTTGAATACTGCATACATACTTTGATAACGAATATAATTTGAGTCTTTGAATCTTTAATGGAATGGTTTCTCACCCTATTGATTGTATACAATCTGCTCTATAACATAAGATGCCTTCAGCCAGTGCATTTCAGTATAATGCTGTGACAGGACCTCAGGAAAAATATTCTTCGCTCACTGCACAGCAGAAATTTAACATCACTTTACTGGCTTCAAAGACCACATGGGGCATATTCCTTCAATCATTATCTGAGGTCATGACTGATAAACATCTCTGAGATAAGGTATATGTCTTTCATGGTTAAATTAAGCACCAAATCACAAATGGAAAATTGGAGAACAATGCATAAATATCAAGTTGGGTTTGGATAAAAAACCCTCCAGAGCCTGAAGTTCTGCAGTTAATTTCAGAAGAATGAAGCAGTATCAAGAGAACAGATTATGCCACGTTGAAAATAGTGCAAGGAAAAACAACTAAGCTGATCCTAAAAACAAATAGATAAGCTGTGAACATGGACGAAGGGATGGAAATCTCCAGAAAGAAGGCACTCCACAAGAAAGTCATTTAGATGCAGGAGATATAAAATGTTATACATATAGTATCAATGCAAGTCAGAAAGTAGATCATACAATGGAAATCTGAATTAGTGTAAGCATATACAAGATAATATCAAGAGTAAACTTTTTACCTGAAGTGAGTGAAATCCTGGCAGTGATGAACAAAAAATGAAGGAGATAGATATTCAAAGTGAATAGACCGTCATTGTTTCGGGCAGAGACCCTTCTTCAGGATGCTTCTCCAGTGCTGGTGAAGGGTCTCGGCCCAAAACATTGACTATGTATTCATTCCCGTAGGTGCTACCTGTCCTGCTGAGTTCTTCCAGCATTTTATGTGTGTTGCTTTGGATTTCCAGTACTTGCAGACTTTCTTGAGTTTCTTGAATATCCCTTTAGCGTGAGATTCTTCCTTTCTGCAGGCATACTTAGCAAAAGAGCAACTGTAAACTATAAACATCGGGAACTATAAACTAACTGTGCAAATGCAGATTTAGGCAAATAGAAGTAAATAATGAGCATGAAATAACAATATAACAGTGTATTTAAATGAGTGTAGTTAGTCCCTTTAGTTCAAGAGCCTGAACTTTGAAGGGTAGTAACTGTTCTTGAACCTGGTGTTACAAGTGTACCTTCTATCTGATGGCAGCAGCGAGTAAAGTGCATGGCCTGAGTAAGAAGGATCTTTGATGTTGGATGCTGCTTTTCTGCAGCAACATTTCATGTAGATGTGCTCAATGGTTGGGAGGGTTTTACCCGTGATGTACTGGACTGAATCCACGGCCATTTGTAGGATTTTCCACTCCATGGCATTGGTGTTCCCATACCAGGCCGTAACGCAGCCAGTCAGCACTCATCTATAGAGGTCTGTAGATGACATGCTGAACTTCTGCAGACGCCTGAGGAAGTAGAAGTACTGTCGTGCTACTTAGCAATAATATTTATATGATGGGTCCAGGACAGGTCCTGTAAGGTAGTGACACCCAGGAATTTAAAGTTACTCACCCTGTCCACCTCTGATCCTCCAATGATCGGTGAGTCATTGTTCTCTGGTTTCGAAGTCTCCTGAAGTCTTTAATAAGTTCCTTGGTCTCATTGACATTGAGTGAGAGGTTGTTGTTATTAGACCACTCAGCCAAGTTTTCAATCTCCCTTCTGTGTGCTAATTAATCACCCACTTTGAAACAGCCCACAATAGTGGAGTCGTCAGCAAACTTGAACATGGTGTTGGAACCGCACTTAGCCACACAGTCATTGGTGTAAAGCGAGTAGAGCAGGGAGGCTATGCACACATCCGTGTGGAGCCCCTGTTCTGGTAGAGATTGTGGAGGAGATGTTTTTGCCAATCCAAACTGACTGCCGTCTACAACTGAGGAAATCAAGGATCAAATTGCACAAGGGGGTATTGAAGCCCAAATCTTGAGCTTACTGATGAGTTTTGAGGGGATGATGGTGTTAAATGCCAAGCTGTACTTAATAAAGAGCATCCTGATGTGTGTATCCTTGCTGTCCACATGTTGCAGGGTTGTGTGAAGAGCCAACAAGATAGCACCTGCTGTAGACCTGTTGCTTTGGTAGGTGAATTGGAGCAGACCCAAGTCACCATTCAGACAGGAGCTGGTATGCTTCGACACCAGTCTCTCAACACACTTCATCACTGTGGATGCAAGTGCCACTGGGCGATAGGTTATCACTCTGTTCTTGGGCACCTGTACGATTGAAGTCTGCTTGAAGCAGCTGGGTCCCACACAATGCCAGAGCAAGAGGTTGAAGGTATCTGTGAATACGCCAGCCAGATGGTCAGAACAGGTCTTCAGTGCTCTGCCAGATACTCCACCTGGACCGGATGTCGCAAGATTTAGCTTTGTAGGAGGTTGTGGCATTCAACCCTACCGCTGCTGTTGAGCATCCCTCGTTGATTCCATTCTAATCCAGAATCTCCACTTTGCCTGTGAGATGGCATTCCAGAGATCACACCTGCACCCCCTGTAGCATTCTTCATCTCCAGACTTGAATGCCTCTGCTCTGACTCTCAGCAGGTTCCAGATTTCCTTGTTCATCCAGGGCTTCCGAATGGGGAAAATACGGAACAATTTTGTGGAGACACACTCATCCACTGCTGTTTTAAATGAAGGCTGTAACAACCCTGGTGTAGTCATTCGGTTCCTCAGATGAGTTCTTGAACACGGCGCAGTCCACTGACTCAAGGCAATCCTGTCACTGTTCCTCAGCCTCCCGCAACCACCTCTTGGTTGTCTTGATCTCCGGAGCATTTCTACTTCGGCTCAGTCAGTATGCAGGTAGCAGGAGTACAGCCAAATGACCCAACCTGCCAAATTACTGTCTCAGGAAGAAACGATAGGCATTCCTTATCGTAGTGTAGCTGCAGTCTAGTGTGTTGAAAACGCTGGTGCAAAGGTTACATGCTGGTGATAATTCGGTAGGGTCTTCCTCAAACTGGCCTGGTTAAGGTTGCCAACTATAACTTGAAATGCATCAGGATGGGCCATTCCTCATTTACAGACAGCATCCTGCAGTTTTACGTGTGCTTACTTAAAGTCGGCCTGTGGTGATATGCGGTCAGGATCGTGGATGAGAACTCCCAAGGCAGATAGAATGGTCGGCATTTAATTGTTGGTTGTTCTAAGTTAGGGGAACAGGAAGTCGACACAACCCCAAACGTCTGTGCACCAACAAGAATTGACTAAAAAGCATACTCTGTCCCCTCTTTCCTTACCAAAATTCGAGGTTCAGTCCTTTCTGAAAACTGTAAAAACCTGGTCAGACGGCTGTGTCCGGCTGCTGTTAACCAAGTCTCAGTGATTGAGATCTGCCTCATCTGCCTCTGATACAGCAGCCTTGGCCTGACATCATCAATCTTATTTTCAAGTGACTGTATTTTCTCTATTGGATGGTGGGTACAGGAGGCCTCATCCCCTGTGCTTCAGCCTGGTTTAAATCCCACCTCTCCTGCCATGTTTTCGGCCATGGCCTTGGTGTTGACACTTAAAGGAGCCATGCTTAAGCGCTCCACATTGAACCATCATACCTGAGGTCTGAGGATCATTGTCCGTTGTCAAGAGGAAATTTACATGCTGCAGATTGCAGCACAAGTAGTTCAAAAGGAGCATATTTCAGAAGAAACAAGAGAGAATCTGCGGATGCTGGAAATCCGAGCAGCACACAAAAAATGCTGGAGGAGCTCAGCAGGCCAGGCCGCGTCGATGGAAAAGAGTACAGTCAACATTTCAGGCCGAAACTCTTTGGTAGGACTGAGAAAAAAATAACTGAAGAATAGGTTTAAAAGTTGGGGGGAGGGAGAGAGAGAGATGAAAGGTGATAGGTGAAAGGGGAAAAAGATAAAGTAAAGAGCTGGGAAGTTGTTTAGTGAAAGAGACACAGGGCTGGAGAAGGGGCAGTCTGATAGAAGAGTCCAGAAGGCCATGGAGGAAAGAAAAGAGGGGAAGAACCACCAGAGGGAGATGATGGGTGGGCAAAGAGACAAGGTGAGAGAAGGGAAAGGGATTGGGGAATGTTGGGGGGGAGGGTATTACTGGAAGTTCAAGAAATCAATGTTCATGCCATCAGATAGGAAACATGAGGAAAAATGCTATGATTCTTGCAGCCGTCAGAGCATCATTGATGTGCATCAACGCCATCACCGCAGCCCAAAGACATAACAATTGGCAGGGTAATTGGCCATTGTAAGTTGTCCCACGACTAGGCTAGAATGAAATCGAGGATTGTTGGGCAGCCCAGCTTGAATGGCCAGAAGGACCTATTCCTCACTGTATCTCAATCAATAGATTAAAAGTATAAACAACTTTCTGTTGTCTACTTTTAAGCTTAGGTAACTAGATTTGGACAACGCAAGGTCAGGTTTTATCCGGAGCTGATGTCTAAATCCTAGCCATAACAATGAGGTTTACTCAGTGCCATTCATTTAAGTTCTGTCTTTGTTGAGAAGATTGCAATAGTGAGTGAGATAGAAAACTGTGAAAATTCTTAATTTGTGGCTGGATATTAAATAGCTTCTGATTCATGTATAACAATTTTTTAACATTTCTATTTGTGAGATCAATGCCATAGGAAAGCAGACAATAATCTTCATAACATCTGAGAAATCTGTTGTGTTACTTCATTTCAGAATATCAGAGTGTATTAAAAACTTTAGAGACATAAGTCAGCATGACTATCTACCATTAGGTGGCGTGGTATATATGGTTTGGAGTTACACAGACATCACTCCCATAAATAATATCTTGGGCAGGAAGGAGCAATTCAATTGGCTGATCACTCAGTATGATTTATTATGGATTTGCTCAAGGAATGCATGTTTCTTCCTGCTCCATAACCTTTCCTCAAACTGTTCAGGCTGTTACTTTTGACTCAGGAATGCAATCATCAACATTCGGTTTAGCAGTAAGCTCCGGTTTTGCTGTCCCATCCATCAAATGGCTGCATGAACAGATCGAGAGACTCTATCCAATAGCCCAAGATGTAGTGACCTTCATGGCTGTTCCATGCCTGACATTCTCCACTGGGTCTAAACTCCAGCAGAATGTGATGTCAACATCCAAATACATTCCGTGTGGATTAAGTTTTTATCAGTATTTCTATCTGAATTGATCATTTATTAATTAGTGGATCACTTACTCAAGGCTAACTTGCTGTTAATTCACTTCTTGTATTACATATTATATTCCCAACACTTTGAAACGTAATTAATCGCTGCTTAGAACATATCAATGAGGTACACCACCAAATGAATTATTTACTTATTTCTATTAATCCACTGTAATAATGTTTCTTTATTCGGAATCATGCAAGCAAAATGATGAAAAACTTTACTGAGACTCATAGCCATTTCACCATTAATCATAAAATACTTTGCATAAGAATAGGAAGTCAATAAACAAAGGTCTTCATGATTAGTGGCAGAATTTCCTCCCTATGCAATAGCAATTACTGGCAATTTGCTAGACAATAACCGTTCACCATACAAATTGCTAGCAATTCCAATTTTCATCTCGTTTTTTGACAATGATAAAATTGTATCTATCAAGGAAGCAAAAAGGCTGCTTTAAGAAGACGGGTTTTCAGTGCACAAGCAGTGAAATTTCCACAGTGCTGCAAGTTGCAGGTGCTTGTAGTCTATAAAATAGCGCCGCTCACTTGCATTAAAAAAAGTCTAACCATGGAAATGAAGAAGGAATATTTAATGACCAGTTACCATCTGCCCAGGGGAATATTCTTCCTCATATGAACAGCTTACTGTGTGTTCTTTTAATCAGACTCAGGCACAGAGTAGCAAACGAATGAATTCTAGTTTGCAAAAATCCTACCCTCTGTGGCCTCTACTCCAAAATAATGTATTAACATACCGTAGCCCATAACCTGGATAATCCTACACCTTCTATCCATAAAGGATGCCAGCAAAGCTCCAGTAAGTGATTTATCCTCAAGAGTGAGTTGCACTTTAGCCAGGAGTCACTTCAAACTGGGTCATCTTCTCTCTTCCATTTCATATTAATTACCAATGGAGGTATGCTTCTGATAAAATTTCCCTTCATCACTGTTGAAGAAGACACATTAGTGAGACTGCTAAATATACTAAGCTGACATCCTTACCTTCCTTCAGAGGATTTTTCTCATTAACCGATATAAAATCCATTTTCAATTGGTTGAAACAGCAACCCGTCCTTGTTCTGCATACTAATTCTTTGTAATTTAGCTTAAACTTTGAGGATTGCAGGTTATTTAGGTTATCAACTAATCACTAAAATCAACTTTCTGTATGAATTCATCAACATTAAATTTTCATAATGAAAAAGCCCTGCAATCTGAGACTCATTGGTGAGGCGAATGGCTTTCTGAATAATTCATCTCAGTGTTGCCTTGCTAAGAACTATAAAGTGAAACTGAACTGTGAATCAGTTAGTACTGGAAATCATCCTGCAGGGAATTGTCACCATATCTCAGCTTGCCCCTGGGATTCTCGCAGCCCTCTGTTAATGCGAGTCCAGGGACAAATATGAACACTAAATTTTTGTGTATGTGCTGCACTACTTCTAGCTCAGTAATATTCCTATCAATCCCCAAATGATTCACTTTAATTTAATTTAATATTCTTCTGGGTTTGAACCCACAAATATTCTTGTGGTTAGTGGTACAGTACTGCTTATTCGGTAACGTGACCAGAGTGAAGCAGTAATAATTGCCTTCTGTTTACTCTCAATGAGGCAGTTGGGAGCATCCATGAGAATCCGAGATGGCACAAGCAAGAGCCATCTTCCCAGAGGTTCCACAATTCTTCTGCTAACATTAGTATGGGAGAATCATGGGTGCACATCATCAGTGAATGGCAATAGAATTCACAGAAAATCAGCAGCTAATCAACACATAGCAATCCTCAAAGAGGGATCAGAAATGAAGAGAGAGAGCAGCTTCAGATTCCTGGGTGTCAAGATCTCTGAAGATTTAACCTGGTCCCAACATATCAATGTAGTTATAAAGAAGACAAGACAGCAACTATACTTTATTAGGAGTTTGAAGAGATTTGGCATGTCAACAAATACACTCATAAACTTCTATATATGCTCCCATGGAGAGCATTCTGACAAGGCTGTATCACTGTCTGGTATGGGGTGTGGGGGGGGGGGGGGAACAAAAGAAGATGCAGAGGTTTGTAAATCTAGTCAGATCCATCTTGGGTACTAGCCTACAAAGTACCCAGGACATCTTCAGGGATTGGTGTCTCAGAAAGGCAGCGTCCATTATTAAGGACCTCCAGCACCCAGGGCATGCCCTTTTCTCACTGTTACCATCAGGTAGGAGATACAGAAGCCTGAAGGCACACACTCAGCAATTCAGGAACAGCTTCTTCCCCTCTGCCATCCAATTCCTAAATGGATTGAATCTTTGAACACTACCTCACTTTTTTTAATATACAGTATTTTTGTTGTTTGCATGTTTTCTAATCTATTCAATATACATATACTGTAATTGATTTATTTATTTATTATTCTTATTATTATCATTTTTATTTTATTTATTTTTTCTCCTCTATATTATGTATTGAACTGCTGCTGCTAAGTTAACAAATTTCACGTCACATGCCGGTGATATTAAACCTGATTCTGATTCTGATTCCGAAAAAGCATCAGGAATACATAACTAAGCAAAATTATAACATCTAGAAAGCACTGTTGGATCTCCTCAAGAATCTTCCAAGGGGTTAATGATTCCATTTCGTAACTTTCAACACCTTGAACTCTCAATATTTTTTATCTTACTGACTGCCCTTTTCCAATTAGTCCATGTGTGTTTCCTAATTCCTGGTATGTCCTGGGAAAGTCGAGGTGTTGCTTCCTAAAGGAATCACACAAATAGCAAAATCTAAGGTAATCACTGAGTATCATTTTGCAACAAGCCAAACAAGCAGCTGAAATTCCGATTCATACCTTTAGCTGGCTGTGCATGAGCATATAACTTAATTCCTATTAAAATTTAATTTTGTACTTCTTAGTTAATCAAGGGTCAGAGGAAATTTATTATCAAAGTACCTAAATGCCAACTCTCAGATTCATTTTCTTGTGGGCATAGTCAATAAACCCAATAACCATTATAGAATCAATGAAAAACTGCATCAACAGGGTGAACAACCAGTGTGCAAAAGACAAGAATCTGTGAAAATACAAAATTAAAGAAAATGGTAATAATAGCTAAGAAAAAATAAAAAGGCAATAATAATAAATTAATAATAAATAAATTGATTAATAAATAAACAATAAATATCGAGAACACAAGATGATGACTCCTTAACTGTGAGTCCATAGGTTGTGGGGACAGTTCAGTGACGGGCAAATGAAGTTGAGTGAAGTTATCCCCTCCAGATCAGGACACTGATGGTTGAGGAGTACTCACCTTCAATTAATGCTAAGTTGTCCACCTGTATGAGGGTAAAGTGACATTGCTCAGCTAGCAATCCAGAGCCTTGGACAGTTATCTGAAGACATGAGTTTAAATCCTACCACGACAGCTGGGAAATCCAAGCTAAAACAATTTGAGAAACAAAAATTAGTTGTGGTGAGCATGATAAAAACAAATTCTAATAAAATCCAACTCGTCCACTAATATCCTTTGGTGAATGAAATCCGACATTCGTATTTGATATGGGCTGACGATATCGCCAAATTCACAGAAACATATCTGACTCGTAAAAGTCTGAGACAGGTAATAAATTTGCCAGCAACAGTTACATCGTGTGACGGAACAAAATGTTACATTTTCACAATGATTAGTGATCCGATTAACGTTCAAAATTTGATATAGATTTGTCTCAAGAATCTCAGTTTTCTCCCATGTGGGAACAAGACTAAAAACAATCTAAATTTTAAAATAAAGAAAATGTTTCTTATCTAAAAGTAAAGCAGAAAACACGGAAAACTATCAGTAGCTTGTGCAGTATCTGTGGAGACAGAAAAGCAGAGTTAAAGTCTCTGGGTGAAAACACTTCATCAGAAACAATGAGAAGTTTTGACATGAAAAATTATCTTCATTTCTTTTTCCCACAGATATTACTTGACTTGCTGAGTGTGTTATTATCTGTGTACATAATAAAAAACTTCAGTTCCCAGTGTGCATTGTGGGTGGTTCACCTGGAACAGGAAATGTCGTTGGTGAGCTGGTAGTAGGCACTGAGGTCGAGCTGAAGCCATGAGCTGGTCACAAACAATTGTGTGGAGCTGGAGCCCTTCTGTAAGAGCTCTATGTGTTACTTTTACCCACACTGTTTGTCTTTACTAAGAACAAACATAGGACTGAGTAGTTCAAGCATTTTCCAGAAAGAATCTCAATTCAGCACTGCTGGCATTGATAAATATGTCTTAAAACATTATTGCTTCCTGAAGCTTCAGATCCTTTAGGTTAAAGCCAATTGGGGTTATGTTACCAGGAACAAAAGGCAAAGAGGATCACCACTCCAGTCACCTTCATTTTATGACTTAATGCTAGCAATGAGGATTGTGTTTGATATGAAGTCCTGAAGAGAGGTCTTAGCCCGAAACATCGAATGTTTATTCATTTCCATTGATGCCACCTGACCTGCAGAGTTCTTCCAACATTTTGTGTGCGGTGTTTTATATTCATCAGAAATCTTCCTAAATCTTTATATACCAAGGTATTGCGTCAGAGAAAGCAAACATATTGTGGGAAAAAAAATTCTTTTCTCACTTGGAATAAAACAATTTTAAAATCAAGTTACTTAGCACTGAATAGTTCTGTGGTCATTTCTACCCACAAGTTTCTGTTTAAACACTCGGTAAACAGTCCTTATATTTCAAATGTACATAATTCTCCCAAAGGTATCTTTCTGGTTAAAATATTTTCGGAGTTTATAATAAGCTACAGATTTTTGCCTTTCATCCCAGCTTCCTTTTGACCTACTGACTCAGTGTTTATCACCAAAACAGGCACTAATATTTTTCCTAGTGTAACTGATAAGTTTGAATGCTTCTTCATAGGAAGAAGCTTCAGCTCTCTGTCCAATTATCGCAACAGACAGTTTCATGCACATGCATGTCTTCACAGATATTTAGCAACTCTGGTAAGTAGCTTACTCTTCATTGTCTTTCATCTCTTGACTGAGACCAGCAAGTATAGCAATCTGCCTTTAAAATGCGTTAATCCCAGTACTAAGAGTTAACCACTTGCGTTGGCGGCTGCATATATTTTAAAATTGCAAGAGTGGGAGAAAATTTAAATAATTTTGAAACTATGTTGATAAAACTCATGGAAAATCAATACAAATGTTGATTGTTAAAGTGGGGGGGGGGTCTTCTGTTTTTTTTCTCTCCCTTTGCATGACTTGAGGATGTTTTCATAAGCAAGTTGCTATACTTCTATTCCTTGTTCTCAGATTGTGGTCCAAATAACAACCAATAACTGCCAAAGCTTATAGCAGCAGTGAAGTCTTGTGCTATTGTCAGATTCACAAGTTAAATATTCCAGGAGGAATTTGTTACTACAAGAGTGATACATAATGCTTGAAAACCCATACACCAATATTGCTCACAAATTGGCAGCAAGAGAACAAGGGACATAAAGGATGCTTCAGCACAGTAACCTATCCTTCTCTTCCTCCAGGGACTCACTTGGCCAGCTTTCATCCTCATAATTATAATAAATTTGACATTTCATAGATAATATTGATTTCTGTATTTTAGCATTTCACCATAGGTGACAGTCTAGCGTCAAGAATGAAATTTCTATTGATCTCCTGCGCATTAATCTCTCATGTGTATGTGATCATTTTTATAAGACCTTTTACAGCACATAAATCAATATTTCATATTTCCAGCTATGCCAGAGGAGATGTCATATTTGTAAACTGTGTGTTGACACCTGCAATTCCTTCCTATCCAGCTGCAACTGTGCCATATCAGTCGATTCAGGGTTAAGGAAAAGATTGCTACAAATAGTTAGAATAGAGACAGAAGTTCAGAAATCTATTTAAATGAAATGCAGGGAAGTACTTAAAAAATGAATTTGATTTTCCACAAAGGGAAAATTAAATATAAAGTCATAATTCACACTCGACTTTAACTTTGAACAAGGCTTTGTACTCTAGAGTTCTCCTTTTGTGATCTCACAACTGAAATAAGGAAATAAAGCAAGGCAAAAATAGGAATTACTGTCTTAAGGTTTTTGCGTAAGTGGTCCTAAATGATATTGCTTTATTCTTTTTAACAAAATTTTCTAATGCAATATAACCGCTTTTTCTAAATATAATCAGTTTTGGAACCCACCGCTTGGAGCCTCAATGACAAATACTTGATCACAATGAGTTTTGTTCCCTGATGGAGTTATGTACTTGGATTGCTGCTCAGTCTCCGTTATTCAAGTAAATGACATTAGTAAAGACTGATAAAGGGTTTAGGTTATTAAACAGCTGACAAACTATTTACTTTCTTGAAGTAAAAGTACTTACGTACAGATATCCCTTCCTTATAATTTAGGTTAAAGTGAATTGATGAGATATATGAGCCCCATAATTTAAAATGTTATTTAACAAATCTGACCCATCCTGCTGCCTTTATTTTTCTGTTTGGAATAATCACCACAAAAGCAATGAATTGTTTTGAATCTACAGAAATACTCTTCCCTGCCATTAAAAGAAGAGTATATACATTAAATTCAAGCATGATTCATTCTGTTTTTATTCCAGAGAAGAAGGCATATTTCAGCTTGCCATTTGATCTACTATCTCTACGTGACATCAGACAGTTAAAAAGGTGTGAAAATGAATAGAACAAAGGTACACAGAAGATATTGCTTTCAGATCCTATAATAAGATAGTCTCGCCTCTATGTATTTTACAGTCAACCATGTTATAGAATAACCGTTCCCTGAATTCCCTGTAAGTAAGGAACATTTTCATATGAAATATCAGCTATTTTGACTAAAGAATGCCTGTCTATTTATATTAAAAATTCAGCCAATGGGACTGAGACTTTAACAGGTTTACTTTGCTGAAATCAAACATCCGTATTGTTCCAAAAGCTGGTCTTTTGTTTAAATAGAATATTACCCTCGGATGCTTTTCTGAATAAGACAATGAACACATTCACTAATAGCAGCTAAAATAGCTGATCATTTCCATCGTGACATTCTAACCAATTATTTTTAAATATTTCCAATTGAACAAAAAGAATTCTTTTGCCGTGCAACTCATAAAATGTTTTCATAATTGTTTGAAAAAATCTTGTAGGTCACAATTGGGGCACATTTTTTGTAATGTACATGGCTGGAGAGGACTATTTATTCCCCAAATAAGTATATATTTAAGCGTGGTTATTATGGGTATTGCAACATATACTCTGAGGATTAATTTCTGTCGCAGATGGAGTGTGCAGTGAAATTTAATCAAAGTCTATGAGCTTTAGTAAACAGAATACGCATGTTTAACATATTTTAATATATGATGTATATCTTTTACAGTGCACTCAATTTCAGTAATTGCAATGGTGTGCACATTGTACTTCAAGCAGTATTTTTCAACCTTAGATCTTAAATGGAAGATGTACAAGTGGGACAATGGGCTTTATCCGGCATTTGCACAACACTAATCAGCTTAAAAATGTCTCACTGATTAGTAGGATAAATAACATAATAGCATTGTGCACTCTGTGTATATCAGTGCAAGTAGTGTAGATATTTGAACACATTATTAAAAGCTTTTTTCAATCTTCGGTGAAAGAATTGCATTTGTAATGTTCTAAGAAATTCCTCAGTTACATCATTGAAATTATTTTATTCTGAACGAAGCTGCTATCCCACAGATGGTGTAGGAAAAGTAATTCATATAGATTTGTCCCTAAAATGTCTTTTTATTCTTGTCAGCCAGATTTCTGACAGCAGAATTCTATCATGTTTAAGAATCCTGAAGGCCAAGCACTGAGGGATCTATGCAAATGGGATTTCTCACAGGGACATGCTTCACTTACCTAAATCCAGAGAGCTTGGATGCAGCTGGCAGATCCAAGGCCTGCTGACTACCTGGAGAGCGCAGGGAGCAACTGGAGATCAATCAGTTCAACCACACAGTCATGATGAAGTTTCCACCCATTGTCACGTTAGATCTATCCCATTTATTTGGGCACTGACTCACAACCTTAACTGGTGTTGGACGGGAAGAATTCTGCTTTCCAGTTTAACATAACCTCCAGCACAAACATAAATTTGTGACAGCTGTTTAATTAATGACCACCATAACACAGCAGTGACGGGCCGGTGGTGTGGTGGTATCCACGTAAGACTCGGAGTGTGAGGTCCCAGGTTCAAATCCAGCCGGCTCCTTACACGCTTTCCACCCATGCTGGGTTAAGTGTCGAGCTAGCAACTCGGCCTCAGGAAAAAAAGACAAGTGCTAAAGAAACGCCGCAAAGTTACCGCCCAGTGCGCCACGAGGTGTGGAAAGCAAAGGAATTACACAGCAGTGAATAGTGGAAGAGAAGAGAGCAGAGCCGAGAGAGAGTAATCGTACGATGTAATTGAAAATTTTTTACAGACCTCCAAGGTAGAAATTATGAAGAAAATGTAACTGATCATAAACCTGATTCTGATATGGGTCTGAGAGTGGGAAGAGGCAGGGAGAGGAAAATCAAGGTTGGGAAAAGGGGAAGAGAGAGGGAGGGGGTGGGAAGCAACAGTGAGACATTCTGTAATAATCAATAAATTATTTTTTTGGAATCAAAAGCCTTTTCCTGGTGCCTTAGGGCTGTGTGTGTCTGCACCCATGTCACCCCCCCCCCACCCCTGGCCACTCCTTCTCTGCCACCTGTCACACACCCCTCCAGCCTGTCTCCGCTCACGCCATTCCCAACATCCTTTGCTCCTGCCAGATTAAGAAACTCGCTCTCGGCTGTTGACAAATATAGTACTGTGCAAAGTCCTAGGCACCTTAGCTCTTGATATGTGCACAGTACTGCAGTGGAAATTCTTGTGTAAAGTGAGGTTATCAGCCTGAATACACAGTAGGTTAGAACAATGGATTATTACTTTTAAATCAAAGTTAAAATGTGATAGACTGGATAATGCCTGCCAAGAATTTAAGTCTGTGTGATTATGAAAGAAGAATGGACAAGAGGAAAGTAGAAACAATGTTTCAGAGGTGGGGGCTCGTGATGACCTGTGTTGCAAAGTCATTGTAAAGCCCATATGATGAGACCTGGTGTAGAGATCCCATTGACAGGACGTAAGACAGGCATTGAAGCATTGGGTCTGCTCCACCATTCAATCATGGCTGATCCTTTCTTACCCTCCTCAGCCCCACTCCCCGGTCTTCTCCCCATAGCCTTTGATGCCGTGTCCAATCAAGGACCTATCAAACTTTGCCTTAAATACACCTAATGACCTGACCCTCCACAGTTGCCTGTGGTAATAAATTCCACAAATTGACCAACCTCTGGCTAAAGAAATACCTCTGCATCCATGTTTTAAAAGGACATACCTCTATCCTGAGGTTGTATGCTCTTGTCCTAGACTCCCCCACCATGGGAAACATTGTTTCCACATCTACTCTGTCTGGGCCCTCCTCATCCTTCTAAATTCCAGTGAGTACAGGCTCAGAGCTATCAAACATTCATCATATGATAACCCTTTCATTCCTGGAATCATCCTTGTGAACCTCCTTTGGACCCTCTCCAATGCCAGCACATCTCTTCTAAGATGAGGGGCCCAAAACTGTTCAGAATACTCAAGATGAGGCCTCCCCAGTGCCTTATAAAGCCTCAGCATCACAACGCTGCTCTTCTTTTTTAAACCTCTTGAAATGTATGCTGACATTGTATTTGCCTTCCTCACCACAGATTCAACCTGCAAGTTAACCTGCAGTGTGTTCTGTACAAGGACTCCCAAGTCCCTTTGCATCACAGACTTTTGGATTTTGTCCCGTTTACAAAATAATCTACACATTTATTTCTAATACAAAAGTGCATGACCATGTATTTTCCAACATTGTATTTCATTTGCCACTTTCCTGCCCATTCTTCAAATCTGTCTAAGTCATTCTGCAGCCTTCCTGTTTCCTTAACACTACCTGCATGTCCACCACTCTTAGTATTATCTGCAAACTTGGCAACAAAGCCATCTGTTCCATCATCTAAGTCATTGATATACAGCATAAAAAGAAGCAGTACCAGCACCGACCCCTGAAGAGCACCACTGGTCACTTGCAGCCAACCAGATAAAGATCCTCTTATTCCCACTCTCTGCCTCCTACCAATTAGTCAATGCTCTAACCATGCCAGTAACTTTCCTGTAATACCATGGGCTCTTATCTTGGTAAGTAGCCTCCAGTGTTGTCAAAGACCTTCTGAAGGTCCAAATATACAACATCCAATGCATCCCCTTTATCTATCCTACGTGTAATCTCCTCAAAGAATTCCAACGGGTTCATCAGGCAAGTTTTTCCCTGAAGGAAACGATACTGACTATCTTGGCCTGTGTCACCAAGTATTTCATAACCTTATCCTTAACAATTGACTCCAACATCTTCTGGACTCTAACTGGACTATAATTTTCCTTCCACTGCCTTCCTCCTTTCTTAAAGAGTGGAGTAACAATTGCAATTTTCCAGTCCTCTGGTGCCATGCCAGGATCCAAAGATTTTTGAAAGATCATTACTAATGCCTTCGCAATCTTTACTGCTATCTCTTTCCGAACCTTAGGATGCAGTTCATCTGGACATCTGGCACACTGCTAGTGTCTTTCACGGTAAAGACTGATGCAAAATACACATTTAGTTCATCTGCCATCTTCTTGTCCCCCATTATTATTTCTCCAGCCTCATTTTCTAGCAGTCCTATATCCACTCTCTTCTCTCTTTTATTTTTTACATACCTGAAAAAGCTTTTACTAAGCACATTGATGTTTTTTGCAAGTTTGCTAGCTCGGTTTCATATTTCACCTCTCCCTCCTAATAATTCTTTTCTTTGCTCTCTGTAGGGTTTTAAAAGCTTTCCAATCCTCTGACTTCCCACTTCCCACTTTTGCTTTATTGTATGCCCTGTCTTTTGCTTTTACATTAGCTTTGACTGCCCTTGTCAGCAATGATTGTACTGTTTTACCGTTTGAGTATTTCTTCAATTTTGGACTACATCTATCCTTCACCTTCTTCATTTTTCCCAGGAACTCACACAATTGCCGCTCTGCTGTCATCCCTGTCAGCATCTCCTTACAATTTACTTTGGCCAACACCTCTCTCATACCCCTGTAATTCCCTTTACTGAAATATTTCTACATCAGACTTTAATTTCTCCCTATCAAATTTCAAGTTGAACTCAATCATATTGTGATCACTGGCTACTAAGGGGGTTCTTTTACCTTAAGCTCCCTAATCACCTCCAGTTCATTACATAACATCCAATCCAGTATAGCTGATCCTTTAGTAGGCTCAATGACAAAATGCTCTAAAAAGCCATCTCGAAAGCATTCAACAAACTCACTCTCTTGAGATCCATTTCCAGCCTAGTTTTTCCAGTCAATCTAAATGTTGAAGTCACCTATGACTATCATAACATTGTCCTTTTGCCACACCTTTTCTATTTTCCTGTTGTAATCTGTGGTCCACATCCCAGCTACCATTGGGAAGCCTATATGTAACTAACATCAGGGTCCTTTTACCCTTGCCGTTTTTTAACTCGACTCACAAGGATTGAACATCTCCTGATCCTATGTCACATCTTTCTACTGATCTGATGCCTCCTTCTCTGCCTACCTTCCTATCCCTCCAATGCAATGTGTAACCTTGGGCATTCAGCTCCCAACTACAGCCATCTTTCAGCTATGATTCAATGATGGCAACAACATCATACCTGACAAACTGTAAAAGTGCAAAAAGATCATCCAACTTATTTCTATACTCTATGCATTGTGATATAATACTTTGAGCACTGTATTTGCTACCCTTTTTGATTCAGCATCCCTAATGTACTGATACTCACCTTGCTAGCTACAATTATGTCCTATCATCTGCCAGCCCTTCCTGACAGTCTGACTGCATCAATGACTTACAATGGATAAGTGCACAAAAGTCAAGTAGTTGCTCCCTTAACCAGTACATTTTAGCTGCTAAGCTGTGAATCATGGTTTTATTATGATGTCTAGTGGTGCAAATGAAAGACTAACTAGGGTGGTTTCAGAAGTAAATATTGCACTATAACACAAAATGCTGGAGGGACTCAGAAGGTCAGGTAGCATCTATGGAAATGAATAGACAATCGACGTTTCAGGCTAAGACTCTTCTTCAGAACTAGAAGGAAGGGGGAAGATGGCAGAATAAAAAGTTGGGGGGAAGTGGGAAGGGAGGTTGATGGAAGGTGTTAGGTGAAGCCAAGCGAGTGGGAAAGGTCAAAGACTGGGGAAGGAATCCAATAGTAGAGGCGGGTAACAAGATGGCCGCAAAAGCTAGTTGGCAGGGAGGATATACGGCTGTGTTAGCGAGTCTGGGTTAGAACATGGATGAATAGTCAGAGGGCAGCAGAGAGCACATAGGGGGAGCAGTGAGACAGGGTTTAACTGAACTCCCATCCAAGAGAAGATTTAAACTTCTTCAGGGCAGGCATCCCTAGTGAAATTTTCATAAGAATAGAGGCTTCCTTCTCCAGGAGTGGTGGAACAGTGTAACTGAATAGAAGTGTGAGCTGAATAGAACTGCTAGCAGTTTTGGTGGGTACATCATAGTGTACATGGCATAATGTGGATCAATGTGACCATAATCGGCACCTTACATTCTTTCAATAGAACAATTAAAGTTTTGGCTGAAGATGTAGAAGGCTGAGGCAGATAACATTACAAATGGGAAGAAGTGGTCTTATGTCATCCATAAGATGCACAGGATAATGTGTATCTACTCAAGCTCTTCACCAGACATTTGAATAAGTGGCTGAAGGTTCCAAAGTATCCGACACCAGCTCCTACAGCTAGGCTAGGCAAGGTAAACTGCCAGAATTCCAAATGCAGATTGAACTGTTGCACATTTGAGACGCCAGAAAATTTGGAAAATCCTACAAAAAGTGGTGGATGGGGTCCAATCCATCACGGGTAAAGCCCTCCCCACCACAGAACACATGGACATGGAGCGTCGTCGCAGGAAAGCAGCATCCACCACTCAGCTCACGCTCTCTCCTCACTGCTGCCATCAGAAAGAAAGCACAGAAACCTCAGGACTCATCACCAGGGTCAGGAACAGTTCTTACCCCTCAGCCACCAGGCTCTTGAGCCAGAGGGAATAACTTCACTCACCCCATTACTGAAGTGTTCCCACAACTTATGGACTCACTTTCTTGGACTCTTTGTCTCATGTTATTGTTTACTTATTTATTTATAATTACTATTATTTCCTTTTTTTGTATTTGCACAGTTGGTTGTGTTTTGACACAGGTTGAATGGCCAGTTGGTGTGGTCCTTTATTTATTCTATTATGGATGTTATTATTATTCTATGGATTTATTGGTAATGAAAATGAATCTCAGGGCTGTATATAATGAAATACATACACTTGGATAATAAATTTACTTTGAACTTTGGACATTGAGATTTCAAAACTTGTGAAATCCATGATGCTCATACTCACAAGAGCTTGCTTAATGAGAAGAAACTCAATTTTTCATAAATATTTGATATTACCTGGGAAATAATGACATTAGTCAAGCTTTGGCTTGGTGCTAGACTCCATATTTGGAGAGTTCTGACCTTCAGGGCTGAATATGTGTAGGAAGATCAAATTAGACTGAAAAATTATATCTTGACACAATGGGCTGAATAGTCTCCTGCACTATGTGTTCCAAGTCTTTATCTCTCTGAAAGTGGCAACACATGTAGATAGAGTAATAAAGAAAGCCTACAGCCCACTTGTCTTCATTTCTAGGGCAAAGGTACAAGAACCAGGAACACACGATGCAGTTGTATCAGAAGGATGATTCCAGGAATGAAGGGGTTAACATATGAGGCGCGTTTGGCAGCTTAGGCTTGTACTGATTGGAATTCAGAAGCATCTGGGGGATCTCACAATACTGAATGTTGAAAGGATTAGATAAGGTGGATGTGGAGAAGATGTTTCCAATGGTGGGTGTATCCAGAACTAGAGGAAAAAGCCTCAAATTGAGGGGCGACATTTTAGAGCAAATGTAAGGAGGAAAATTTTATCCAGTGAGTAGTGAATCTGTGGAATGCTCTGCCACAGACTGTGGTGGAGGCCAAGTCCATGGATCTATTTAAAGCAGCAGATGACAGTTTCCTGTTTGGTCAGAGCATCAGAGGTTTTGGCAAGAAGGCAGGAGTATGGGCTTGAGTGGGATGCGGGATCAGCCATGATGGAATGGCAGAGCAGACTCAATGGGCTGAATGGCCTAATGCTAATCCCATGTCTTATGGTCTTATAGAACATTAGACAGACCACACTTATTTGGATGGCGGAGCGGAGATACAGTACATCTCTGCAAAAGGAGGTGTGAAGCACGCCTTCCCTCCGCTAGCCTACAGATCACCCTTGAGCAAGGTGTGGAACCTGCTTTAACCCTCCGATCTGGGTCACGTGAAGCCATGGGAGCAGGGCGAATGAGCAGCTGTTACATATCATGAGTCCTGGTTATGCAACCACTGATGCCAGGTAGCTCTGCAGAGTATTGATAATGGCTGGGGTCACCCGTCTTGTAAGAACATGACCCAGACGAAGGCCATGGCAAGTCACTTCCGTAGAAAAATTTGCCAAGAACGATTATGGTCATGGGAAGACCATGATCGCCCAGGTAATACGACGAAGCACACAAAGAATGAATACTTAGATAGTACAAAGGTTCTGATCTCCTCATTATAGGAGGGATGTGGAGGCTTAGGAGAGGGTGCAGAACAGGATTACAAGGATGCTGCCTGTATTCATGGGCATTACCTGTAAGCAGAGGTTGGATAAAGTTGGATTGTTTTCTCAGGTTTAAGGAGCTCCCTGCTGGGTTGGTAGTAGAAGCAGGTATGATAGTGGCATTCAAAGTGCTTCTAGGTGGGCACTTGAAGGGGAAAAGTGGAAGCAGAAGGAATTAGTTTAATTTATCATCATGCTCGGCTCAGACATCATGGTTCAGAGTCTGGTCATGTGCTGCACAGTTCAATGTTCATAGGATTAGTAACCGTACGTATTAAAGGCAGAGTGTTAGCAAAGTGAGGCCTAGCACTGCAAAAACACAAACTAAATAGATGAGTTTGTTGGAATCAAGCTAATGAGTGTAAACACGGAGCGTCTGCTCACCATTATTGGGGCATGGAGGAACATCTGTCAACAGCTTGTTTGAAAACAAAGAAAACCAATAACAAACTCAAGCAACAAAGCAGGATCCAGTGTCTGAAAAAACAGTGCAGAGCATCAAAACAGGTGAAGAAGGTATTAGCTCAAACAATACACTGTCAAAAGTCTATGGTGCCTTCCTCTAGGTCAGTATATATTGAACGACAGAGAACATTGATGGAAGTTGATACCAGTGCTGCAATAAGTATCTCTAGTCAGGTGACACCATAAAACACAGCAGGCCATTGCTGTACTGGGTATCTGCACTGATGAAAGGATCAAGGTGACATTGACTTGTTTCATTTAAAATGATGCCATGGGATATTACCTGTTGTTAGCTGAACATATCTCCTCCTTGCTCAAGAGGGAGGAGGGAGCCCACCACTCCAAACTGAAATGAGACCATCTACCCAATTCAGGTATGCCTAGAAAACATACCTGAAGTCTGAAGTAATTAATTAAATTAGTCTTGAAAAATCATCTCATCTCAGTCTTAAATGCCTATTCCCCAAGCTTTAAACAGGAATTCCAAGTTCTAAATTATTTCACAAGAGGAAATATTACGTCAGACATGGTCTCCAGCCAGAGTAGTCTGGCAGCAGTAGGCATGATTGGCAGCTAGGATAGCCCTCCATGCCCTTTTCCAAGCATTCTGGCAGTGGTGAACTAGGGCCCTGGCAGACTGGACCTGCACCAGTGGCTCCTCTGCAGGGAACAATGGCGGTTGGTAGCCATGGTAACTTCAAAGAGCGACCTAACCATGGCCGAAATGCTATGTAGATTGTGCGACAGCTCAGCCCCAAGCAGATACTTCTCCATGAGGAAGGGTTAGAGGTGGCAAAGCATTGCAGAAACTTCTCTACTTGTTGATTACCTCCTTCTGATTGACTGTTGGTCTTCGGATGATAGCCAGAGGACAATCCACACTGAGGTGCGGAGGATGGAGCAGAAGGCGAATTCTGGGCCCCGATCCAACGCAATATCTTAAGGGAAGCCATGGAGGTCAACTAAATGTTGGAAAAGCAGTTCTTCCATCTCCACAGCTGACTGAAGTTTGGGGAAAGCAATTAAATAGACTGTCTTGGACAACTGGACCACACTGTCGAGATCACTGTGACCCCAAAGGAAGGTAGCAAACCTGTGATGAGATCCATGGCAATTTGGGACCATGGGTGTCAAGGGACCAGTAGAGGCTGCAGAATCCCAAAGGGCTGCTGGGTAGAGAGAGCAGACTGGGCATATTGAGTGCCAGCAGCAACAAATTGACATACATCTATGAACATGGTGGGCCACCAGAGTCACAGAAAATGAAGAGTTCATCATGCCCCTGGATGACTGGAAAGAGGTGCTGGCATGAGGATGCAGTTGTCAGGTGTATTTGCCACAGCAGGCTCTGGAATGATGGGCTGAGGGTTTATCTCAGTTTCAGTTGGGTCGAACTATTGTGACAGGATGTCCACCTTAATGTTCTTGGAGCCAGGTTGATAGGAGATGGTGAATTTGAATTGCTCGAAGAAGAGGGCCCAGCAAGCCTGATGCGAGTTGAGTTGGTGGGCGTGCTGAATGTATATGAGGTTGTGATAGTCAGTCCAATCAGGAAGAGCTCGTTATTCCCCATCAGACAATATTTCCATTCCTCCAAGGCCCATTTAATGGCAAGTAGCTCCCTGTCTCTACTCCATAACAGTACTGGGAAGTTCTCAACTTGCACAATTTAGAGCTGAACTCGAACACCTCACAGTTTTCTAATCTCCACCGCATACAGATCTGCCTAATCTTTCCCATAAAATAATCTGTCCATCTCAAATATGTTGAGGAAACCTTCTCTGAACTGTTTCCAATGCACCAACATCCTCCCTCAAATACAGAAGTAAATTCTGTACACAATGCTTTATTTGTTTCATCAATATTCTTTATAACTTCGGCAGAACTTCAAATGCCATCTATAAAAGCTTAAGTGCCATCTATAAATTTGCTGACAATATAACCATTGTTGGTAGAATCTCAGATGGTGATGAGAGTGTGAAAGAAATCAAAATGTGCGGTGTTGCAGCACAACCTTGCACTCAACATCAGTAAGACCAAAGAACGATTATGGACCTCAGAAAGGGTAAGGCAGAAAAACACCCCAGTCCTCATAAAGGGATTGAAAGTGGAGAGACTGTGGGTGTCAATATCTCTGAGGACCCAACCTGGTTCCAACATAATGATGCAGCTCTAAACAGGGCAACACAACAGCTGTATTTTATTAGGAGTTTGAGAAGATTTGGTATGTCACTAAAAATCTCGCAAATTTCTACAGATGTACCATGGACATCATTCTATCTGGCTGCATCACCACCTAGTATGGGGACGGGGCTACTGCACAGGATCGAAATGAGCCGCAGAGAGTTGTTCAATCGGTCAGCTCCATCGTGAGCACTAGTCTCCATAGTATCCAGGACATCTTCAAGGAGCAGTGCCTCAAACAAGCTGCATCCATTATTAAGGACCCATCGCTCAGGGCATGCCCTCTTCTCATTGCTACCATCAGGAAGGAAACACAAAGGCACACACTCAATGATTCAGGATCAGCTTTGTCCCCTCTGCCATCCAATTTCTACATAGACATTCAATCCATGAACACTACTTCACTACTTTTTTTATTTCCATTTTTTGCACTATCTATTTAATTTAATTACTTACAATAAATATACAGTATACTTACTCTAATCCGTTATTACTTAATATTTATTATCATGGATTGCCTTGTACTAGTGCAGCATAGTTAACAAATTTCACAACATATGCTAGTGATATTAAACCTAATTCTGATAATTTTCCTATTTTAATTAGCATTCCTAGCAATAAACAATAACGTTTTTTAACTAGCAACGCACATGAAATACTGGTGGAACGCAGCAGGCCAGGCAGCATCTATAGGAAACACTGTCGATGTTTCGGGCTGAGACCCTTCATCAGGACTCAGGTTAACATTTTTTAACTTTCCTCATTTGTTTGTACCTGTGTATAATAATAATCCCTCCATTTGCCAATCATGCACTTGTATACCCTATGTACTTTGCATCTGAGCGCCCTGTATTCCCTCTTCACTAAGTAATATATTTTTCATTTTTCCTGCCAATACAGTTTCTTATTTTCACAAATATTAGTCAGTCCTTTGCACATGATCTTGACCTATTGATAAACCTTTTTAGTCTCCATATGTCCTCTGCAGGACTTACTTTCCTGGCTACATTCAGGACATCAACAAATTTACGTCGAATTCTCCAACTTCTGGTAATTCCCTGCCACTCCCTTCCCCTATCCCACTTTCACTCTCCCTCCTCTTCTGGCTGCCTATCACCTCTCTCATGATTCTGCCTTCTTCTACTACCTATAGTGCTTTCCCCTTAGATTCCTTCTTCACCTATCCTGCCTATCCCCTCCCTGCTTCCCCTCCCCCACCCCTTGATCTCTCCTCTGATTGGTTTTTCACCTGGCACATTCCACCCTTCCCCCACCTTCTTTATAGGGCCCCTGCCCCCTCATTCTTTAGTCCTGACGAAGGGTCTCAGCCCGAAACATTGACTACTCCTTTCAATGGATGTTGCCCGACCTGCTGAGTTCATCCAGCTTGTTTGTACGTCTTGATACCAACCATACCTGTAGTGTCTTCATCCAAGCCATTTATGGAAATTGTAAACTTGGGGCCCAGTGCCAACCACAGTGGCACACCACTCATTACATCCTGCTATCCAGAAAAATAATATTTGGATTTACTCTGTAAATCTCTGTAAATGTTCAATCTTCCATCATCCCAATTGATTATGTCCTGCATCATAAGCTGTATTTTTCCACTGTAGCCTTTGATGCAGCACTTTATAAAACCCACAAATTTAAAGAACGTACATCCATCAAATTCCTTTTGCCCATGCTCATCACTTCAAGGTGTCATCTGCACACAGGGAATTCCTACTCCTTGTGGCTTTCCACAAGTGCAGACAAGCACTAACTGCACTGATACGCCAACACAGACTCCCATTAAAAGCCATATCATTCCTCAACAATTTAGTTTTCCATTCCCTCAAAGTTCAAGTGAGGATGATTCATCTGATGACTCTCCTGATTGTGATCACTACATTTCCAAGAGCACACACGATAAATGTATTATTAAGAAGATGGATATGTCAGACAATTTCCATTAGCAAGACAGTTGGCTCCTAACACCAGCTCATCATCATCCACACATCCTAGGCAACCGTGCAGAGTGATCCATCCAAATATCAGAAATGAAATAGAAAACACTTGTGTCCTTCTAACTCTATGGTTTTGTGGTTTCTTATGGCTGTTATAGCCAGGGGGTGTAGTGGGGATAAGCTCCCACTAACTGTTAAATGCTGCCAATGGTATGCATCTCAAATAGCCTCTGACAACCAAGTCCAGCTCCCGGCCTTCACGTGCAGCTGAGCTACTAAGCATGGCATAGACATTTCTACTGACAGGAGTAGGGGCAAAGGCAGGTTACTAACACCTTAAAACCAGTCACTTTTGGCAAATGGGATTCATCAGCTGTGGTTGGCAGTTCATCTAGGGGATGGAAAACTCAGATCTCAAACCTTGACTGCTTTGCAGTTATACCCACTCATGGGAAGGTTTTGGGAGTAACCCCAAGCAAAAATCCAGAGCTGAGGCCCCTAAGGCCGTCCTACATCAAGTTCAATGCTGACTGGCAAATCCTGCAATGCCGCTGGTTCCAAATTGTATCAGTCTCTGACTTTCCTTTGGATTCATATCCTGCACGGAAGGGGAAGGTTGCTACATGGGCAACAGTTGCTCTCTCTATTGTACTGTCCTGGCTTGCGTATCATGTCGACAGCAGGGATGCGACATCCATGGCCGATCCTGACCAGTGGGGGAGCTCTGTGACTGTATTAGTCTCACCTGCAGAGCAGTGTGAAGACTTCAATGTCCATGAACTAGTGACCTGAGAGAAACAGCCAGCGTCAGAGGGAGAGGAATATGCACACCAAGATATTGAGGATCATGAGATTAGGGCTGAGAAATAGCGAGAGGATGAGAAATACTGCAGCAGGGCATCACTTCCCTCATCTCCCAACAGAGCAGAAGAAGGAGGTGTTGATTGCATAACTGATACGGGACTCTGTGACTGACAGAGTTCCAACATCCACCAACACCAATCCAGGAATAAGCCAAGAGACCCAAAATGTCACATGGAGTTCCCTTACATCTTCCTTTGCAGGACGAAGTAGAATGACCAAAACACAGAAATGAACCTATCTTTGATGCAGGAAAAGGCCACACATTGAGAGTTACAATGCCATTGCTTTTACATGGAGTTTTATGACCATTTCCTTGAATGGTATCCAGATCCCCCAACAATTTTATTTTAAAGCAGCACTTCAAAGGATTCCAGTTGTCTGCCAGAGATGAAGTCACAGACTAGACCAAAACAAAAGCTAAAGCTTGTGGCCTCTATAGCTCTCTACAAAACACACATGCCTGTGACGCTATGATGTAAACCAGGATTAATCCACACTTAAGACAAAAACAGACAATGCTGGAGATTCTCCACAGCGCAGCAGCCAAGAAAATGAACACACAGCAAACATTTCAGACTGAGACCCTTCTTCGGGACGGAAAGGAAGGGGAAAGGCACCAGAATAAAAAGGGGGAGGTGGGAAAGGAAGGATAGCAATGTGAAGCCAGGTGGGTAGAAAAGGTAAAGGACTAAAGAGAAAGGAATCTGATAGGAGAGGAGAGTGGACTATAGGAGAAAGAGAATGAGAATGGGACCCTGGCGGGAGGTGAAATGCAGGCGAGAAGAGGTAAAAGGCTAGAGTGGAGAATAGAACAAGAGGGGGGACAGAAGGATTTTTTTTACGGGAAGGAGAAATTGATTTCATGCCATCAGGTTGAAAGTTACCCAAAAAGAAAAGGAGTTGCTCCTCCACCTTGAGGAAGGCCTCATCACGGTTCATGTCGGAACAGGAATGGGAATTAAAATGTTTTCCCACCCGGAAGTTCCGCTTTTGCTGGATGGAGCGAGGATGCTCAGTGAAGCAATCCCTCAATTTACAATGGGTCTCACCGATGTAAAGGAAGCCATATCTGGAGCACCGGACCCAGTAGGCAACCGCAGCAGATTGACAGGTGAAGTGTTGCCTCGCCTGGAAGGACTGTTTGGAGACCCGAATGGAGATGAGGGAGGAGGGAAAAGGAGTAGGAGAGAGCGTGGTAAGAAGGGACAAATGGACAAGGGAATCATGGGGGGAGATAACCCTGCAGAAAGCAGAGGGAGAGGAGGAGGTAAAGATGGTAGGATCCCTCTGCAGATGGCAGAAGCTGCCGAGAATGATGTGTTGGATGCAGAAGCTCATGGGGTGGTAAGTAAGGAGAGAAGGAATTCTATTACTGTTAAGGCAGAAGGAAAATGGGGTGAGGACGGATGTTTGGGAAGTAGAGGAGATGCGAGTGAGGGCAGCATCAATGATGGAGGAAGAGAAACTGTATTCTTTGAAGAAGGAGGACTCCTCTGATGCTCTGGAAATGTAAATCTCATCCTCGAGTCGGATGTGGTGGAGATGAGTGAATTGAGAAAACAGAATAGCACTTTTACAGGAGACAGGGTGAGGAGAGATATAGTCAAGATAGCCATGGGAATTGGTCAGTTGATAAAAGATGTCCGTCGAGAGTTCATCTCCAGAGATGGAGACGGAGACCTCGAGAAAGGGGAAGGAGATGTCAGAAATGGACCAAGTGAAAATAACTGTTGTCTACAGTGGAGCTAATCTCCAGGCATTTCAATTCAATGAAGTGTTCACTGAACCTCCATCAACTCTCAATCAGCTTCATTGAGGAGCTGCGGACGTAGTAGCTTAAAATGGCAAACCACTCCAAGGAAACTGCTTTGTGACAACCATGTATTATTCTGCTGTTTCTGGATTAGGTTGGCAAGGTGTGCAATAATATAGTCCTCAGAATATAGATTCTGTACACCCTCTACTTACTGCTACTACAGCATTCACTTCAATAGAAAATAGGCTGCTTCTTGGACTTTCTCCAAACAGGACCACAGAAACAGAAATTCCTTCCAAAATTGTACCATGGGAGTTTTTCACAAATGCAAGAAAGTCTGCAGATCTGGAAATCCACAGCAACACATATAAAACACTGGAGGAACTCAGCAGGTCAAGCAGCATCTGTGGAAAAGAGTAAACAGTCGATGTTTCGGGCTTAATGGGATTGTATCTTCCCTCAGACAGGAGTGTGAGGTAGAGTCCAACAAAAACTAGTTCCATCCCAGCACTTCAAAATTTCAACAGGTCCTTTCTCTAACAAGGCAAAGGGAGACGTTGTTCGTGCAGTTTCAGCTTTAAGTTGACACCAACGTAAATTGAAGGCTATATACAAAACTTGCAACTCAGACTGAATGCTCTCAAGGCATAATAAAAAATAATTAACAGCAGCATCTTAACAAGGAGACCTCAGGAATGCCAGAGAGGTCCCCCCTGTGTCCCTGTGTCAAGAACATGCTGGTGTTTATCGTTAGACCCTTCCCCAGCTAAGGAACAATAAATCAAAGGGCTCTCTGTTATAAAAGCTAATGATTCAATTATTTAATGATAAATAATCTACAAGGATCTCACTTTAAGCATGGAATGATATCCACCACCATGTCCTCTCAAGACAGTCAGCAGGTGATGGGAGTTCAGGACTTCAATGTGATAGCAAGGGTGCTGATTGATTATTGCTCCTTTAATGATGTAGGGTATATAATTCAATGTATGTCCTGTACCTGCTGTAAGTGCCACAAAATATTGATTTGTTTTATAACTTGCATGCCTCATGAAAGTTACAAAATACAGTACGATATATTGAGAGTTCTCCAGACAACTTCATTATATTGAGAGATGCTGAAGGCTTTCAGAATAGTATTAGTGACATAACGGGGAATTTTTCTGGGTGTGTGGAGACAATGGGAGCAGCATACTCAATGCAAGCATAAGAAATAACATGCAACAGAATGATTAGAATCAGAAACAGGTTCATTACCACTGCGTCAACAAATTTGTTGTTTTGCAGCAACAGTACAGTACAATACATAAAAATTACTCTAAGTTATAATAAGAAATATTAAAAATAACTAAGTAATGCAAAAAGCAAATTAGTGAGATAGTGTCCATGGGTTAATGAACCATTTTGAACTCTTTTGGCAGAGGGGAAGAAGCTGTTCATAAAACATAGAGTGTGTGTCTTCAGACTCCTGTACTTCCTCCTTGAATGAGAAGAGAACATGAGCTGGATAGTGTGTGTCCCTAATGATGGATACTCCTTCTTGAGGGCTACCTATTTTGTTGAAGGTGTTGAACTGAACCAGATGATTTGACTGTAGGACTGTCAATAAAACCACTTACTTCCCAACAATCTTCCAGACCTCACCACCAGACCTATAAATTTACAGAAGTTGTAAAGATCTTCAGATGAGCAGACCCAGTTGGAGAGTTAACTCAAGACTCGATGGTATAGAAATTAACAATGAAGATCCATATGGAGAATAATACAGCAAGTGATCAAACTCAGAACTCACTCGTTCAGGAGTTGAGCTCACAGAATGGTCATTTCCGCAGAAGTCGAATCCAGGACTCAGCAATGAGCACTGGTCCAGAATAAACTTAAAAAGGACATAACACACAGGAAGCCCTTACAGGTCAAAAGGACTGGAGAAGAAGGAATCTTGTAGGAGAGAGTAGAAGACCATGGAAAACTGGAAAGGAGGAAAGGCACCAGAGGTAGGTGATGGGCAGGTAAAGAGATAAGATTTAAGCGAGAAGCAGAGGTAGGAATGGTAAAGAGGGGGAGGAGCAATTACCGGAAGTTCAAACTGGTGCTGTAATATGAAGCATTAAACAAACTCTGGAGAAAATCAGCAGCATATGTGGAGGCACAGGAATGGCTAACACTGGGTCAAGACCAATGTTCCCTCTAAGTGTGTGTCCGCACACATCTTTTGCTACTACAGCACAAAGGAATTTAAGCTGCACACAGAAGGTTGTCACCCTCTACCTCATTGGCATGTTAAATATATTTCATGATCGTACACAATCACATATCCTTTTCTGGTTTCTGGTGAAGATGGTGTTGACAACATGGAGTTTGTGGTGATTTGTCAGATTTTAGAACTGGCTTATTTATACTGTTTCTATTGAAGAAATTATTGATTCACTATGTCAAATCCCAAAGAAGCAAAGGTGTAAAGCACAAAAGAACTGCTAGTTCATTTAAAGTGGAATGGCTTAATGAAACAGTAGAAATTGCTACACTGAAAGCTCATGAGGTCAGGAACATGCAGCTATGAGAAATATTTATGTACAGTACAGAAACTGGTCTTATCTGTGTGTATTGTCATGATGCAAAAGTTGCTGGAGAATTTACAAGTAGCAGGAAGTGGAGTGATATTTGGAAATGTGACTTTTTAAAGTATCATTTAGCAAGCAAATCACATATGAACGGTGTGCAAAAGCACTGGCAAGAAGATCCTTCATTACCCACAACAGGCCTGCTAAATATGTTTTGTGATAGTGCAGATGAACAAGAGTGAAAATGATCAAACCCAGAGGAGATCAAAGTTCTTATTGACAGTTACTTTATTTCTTTTAAACATTGAACAACAAAATGGACAGTCGTTTATTATCCTTAGAATAGCTTCAGGTTTACTTCTGTTCAAAATTCAGTGCACACATGTTGCTGTCACTTGGGCAAAAAATTGCACAGCACAAGATTTTTCCGCACACTGGTCAATACAAATTAGAGGGAACGTTGATCAAGACCTTGCACCAGGACTGAGAGTATAGAGGTGAGAACAACTTGGAGAAACATTTCTCTTGTTTACACAATAAAATGCTACGAAAATTCAGATAAAGAACATGGACGAGTGTTATACTAATAGCCCCTATGATTCCTTTACCTTGTTTTCAGACTTACCTGAAATGTTAAAATCTTGTTTTTTTTTTGGAAAGCAAAGGAAATAATGTGCATGATCTATGAAAGGAATTCAAAAGCAATATGCTTGGACTGATACAGCTACCAAAGTACTTTAGACATCCTTCAGCAGTAATTCAGTTAACTAGAGCAAGAACATTGCCATGATGATGTGTCGGCAGCCCACCTTGGCTTTCGGTAGGTGTTTATCAGTGGGTGAACCATGCAGAGAGAGCATGAGGGCGGAACTCGTAAATTGCTTGCTGAACATTCAAGCTGACCTGTGTGACAACTATTTCCTAAAAGAACCAGAATCCTTCCCACATTTGCCTTCTCTTGCGTGAAAGACACGGTACTTGCAGTTGGGCTATTTACACACTCATGTTGCTAAATTACTGAAAGGAATGCAGATTCCCATCCCAGATCAAAATCTATGCAGCTTAAAATGAGCAATACATCAAATCCTGGCTTATGAAGTGTAAACTTCCATTAAAAAGGATCCTAAAAATGTCCATTAAAGGGACCTTTATCACTGCAAGGTTTACTGTGGCTTGACCCAGAGGACTATTCTTGTGTTCAGTGATATTGGAGTTGCAAGATAATGAGATTTCTGCACAAGGAGAGTTTCACTTTCTCACTTTCATTGTAAACACTATTTGCTTACTTTGAATGTTTGCATGATTAGTTTCTTTTTCCTCCCTCTGCACATGGGATGTTTGTCAATCTTTTTTATGGGTTCTTTTGGGTTTCTTGTTTTGTGGCTGGCTGTGGCTGAATCTCATGGTGGTGTAATGTATACATACTTTGATATTAAATGTACTTTAAACTCTGAACTTTGAACTTTGAGGGTTTCCTTTATTTCTATTAAGTACATGGGGTACTTTAGCTTTGGCCAGCTGGATATATTTTGGGGGAACTAGGTCTAGTCTGTCAAACCACCAGCTCTCATTTGAGTACAGATCCCTGCAACTACAAAAGAATGAATACATCATAAAAAGTATAGAACTGACTCGCACATCAAGTAGTCAACTATCAACTCAATGCCCAAAAAAGCGGTGGAGTAAACATTCTTAAACGCACGTAAACAGATGTCTTTTGAAACAGTGTGGACTGCTGAACTCCGAAGCTGTTCTTAAAAGATGGGGATAGGTTCTTTTTCAATCAGCAACAACATGATGGGCTGAATAGCCTCTTGCCGAACTTTTAAATTCCCATGATTCAAAACCATGAGAGTATTTTGGCAGAATGTGACAAATAATATCTGTGCACCATAAGTATCTAGCAGTAAACCCTCTCCAGTTAAAATATTCTAACCATTTTCCCTTCAGTATCCACTGTATTGACGTTGCCTGCTCCCCCTGCCCACCATTATTGACCTTTGGGAAAGAGCCATTGACCAGTAGATGGATTGGACAAGATAATTAAGTCCTGCAGTTGCAAATGTGTTGAGGAGGCTGTGGATTCTGTAGTGACTGCACAAAGTTTTTCCACTGTTTACAAGATACACTATGTTGGGGCTGCTGTACAAAGTTCTCCATTTTACTCAATACGTGCAGCTCCAAACACTCTGATGAATTTTCTTGCTTGGATGAATACAAAGAAACTTGAGGGTTCTATGTCATTTCACATTTAGACAAATAGGTAATTTTGCTGAATTCTATAAATTTCTTACAGGGCTTGACAGGTCAGAAGTAGAACTAACTTCTCTCCTGGCTTGGATAACCACAACCAGAAGTTAAAAAGTAATGGGTTGTCCCTTCAGGAGCAAAATGAGAAGGAATTTCTTCAGACTGAGAGCTGTGAGCATTTGGAATTTCCTACACAAGTGTGGCCTAGAGACTCAGTTGCTCAGTATATTCATATGAAGTATCAATAAATTCTTAAGAAGGGAATCAAAGGATATGGGTTTAGGATGGGGAAATGGTAGTGAAATAAGATCAGCCCTGGTTTTATTGAATGGCAGAGCAGGCACAACAGGTCAAGTGGCCTATCTCTGATTCCATTTCTAATGGTTTTCATTTCACTTAAGGGGAAACAATCTCTTTTATTTCCAGCCTCACCAGCTATCTAAATAGTTTTTGGTTTTCCTTCACAGCCACACTGGATTCCACATTTACCATCTGCAATTTGGATAACTGAAGCTTGCTATGGGTTGCAGAAGCAAAAGCCATGACCTCAGTTACACAAAAGTGCAACTCAGGTGTCAGCCTCCAAGTCCCACACCATCCTGATATGGGAATGTAGATTGCCAGTCTCCTAGAGCAATTGGCCTAATAATATCCAGGGAGTTCCTTAACCTCAAGCACTGCAGTGTATCAAGAAGAGAGCTCCTTGGCAACTGTAAGACCAATCAGAGATTATTGTCTCATGCTGGCTTTCCAGTAATGCCCAGATTTCATAAGTTACACAATAACGAAGGTGGTTGAAAAGCATTCAGAGTACATGCCTTATCTGTTATGGAATACAGGGAGGTCACAATGGAACTGTATAAAACCTTTAATTATGCCACACCAGGAGTCATGCCTGTGGTTCGGTCACCACACCCCGGAATGACACCACAGCTCTGACATCACACCTTAACTCAGTCTCCTTCTGTTAGTTTGTAATATGTAAAGACCCTCAGCATCTGAGACATGTCATCTTCACAGTACTACCAATGGGGAGGAGGCACAGGAGAATGATGACCTACACTCACCCTTTTAGCAACAGCTTCTTCCCCCCCCCCAACCAGATTTCTGAAAGGACCACGGACTCAAGGACACTATCTCACCTGTCTGCTTTTGACATTACTTATATATTTTTAATGTTTCTTTTTGTAACGTATAGTAGTTCTTTAATGAATTGCACTGTACTTCAGCAAAACAACATTTGTTGACACACAGTATGTCAGTGATAATAAACCTGATTCAGATTCCAATGCTCCTGTTTTATTTTTATGCTTGCATTTAGTGTGCTGCTCACATCATCTCAATATTCATCTTTTGCACTGTTTTTGTAACCTCTAGTAATTTGTATATCTTGCAATATAAGAAATTACATGACATAAGACCATAAAGCACAGGAGAAGAATTAGGCCATTTGACCCATCGAGTCTGCTCCGCCATTTCTTCATGGCTGATCCAATTTTCCTCTCAGCCCCAATCTCCTGCCTTCACGCCCTGACAAATTAAGAATCTATCAACCTCTGCCTTAAATATACCCAACGACTTGGACTCCACAGCTACCTGTGGCAATGAATTCCAGATTCGCCACACTCTGGCTAAAGAAATTTCTCCTCATCTCGGTTCTGAAGGGATGCCCCTCTATTCTGAGGCTGCGTCTTAGACTCCCATCCACTCTGTCAAGACCATTCACCATTCGATAGGTTTCAGTCACGTGTCAGTATTAATAAACCTGATTCTGATTTTAATGCAATTATTTCAAAGAATCATACAAAGAAGCCTGTTCATGCTTAATGAAAATTGACTCAAGGTTAATCCTTCTTCTCTGCTCGTGGACCATCATCCTGTAGGTTACATCTCTGTGAACTCGCATTCAAGTAATTTTTCAAATTGTGCTGAGGGTTTCACTTCCACCATTCTTTCTGCAGTGAGATTCACACACCTACCATTCACTTCTAGGATGCCTTGGGTCATCACAGGTTTCAGGTTTCTCAACCTCAGACACTCTCGCCCAGGTGACCCAACCAGGGTCGATCAAGCCCTGGTCACACCTCTTGATCCATAGTCATCCGGAGGTTTGCTCAGCAAACTTGGTGATGGTCCTGATGGATCTTTTCTCTGCAGCCCCTGTAGCACCAAGAGAGTAGGCTGTGGGCAGTGAACAGCCAGCAAAACCTCTGCACCCCAATAAGCTCACAATGTGCTTCCCACTCGGTCTCTGGCACTGCCGTACTAGCTCCTGATATTTGTCTTTACTGCATTCAAACACCTCTTCAATCAGTCTTCCCAAGGTGCTGTCAGTTCTACCAGGACCACTTGCTTCGAGGTTTCTGAGAGAGTGACCATGTCAGGCCTCGGAGATGATGATGCGATGTCAGGGAACTTTAATTGCTTGCCCAGATCAACTTTCAGTTTCCAGTCAGGTACCATGACGAGCAAGCCTGCTGGTGATCTGGGCTGAGGCTGTGGTTGGTCTCCAGCTTTGACAAAGGCTTTCTGGGTTGGCGGAGGTGCTTACAGCTGTTAACGGCTGAGGAGATGCTTTCTGCCACAACCTTCAGCTCCTGGTTGTGGCGCCAGTGCTGACCACCAGCGGCCTTCTTCCAGAGCTTTTTGGCAGCTACTGTTCCAGGGTCGTTCTGCCAGGGCAGAGAGGACATGATGGTGTCTCACTGATGCTCCAATCAAATTAATTTAAATCTATACTCAAGTTACTGGTGTCCCTAAGGAGAATTGATCCCTTCTGTTAATTTTACACATCTAAATTAAATCTCTTCAAAGGCTGAAGGAAACCTCTCCAGCCTGAACTATCTCTTCTCACAATTAGCCTATCAATGTACTTGTGAATCCCCTCATCACACTCCATGGCATGTCTTGGATAATGAGGGTATTTAAGTATTACAAACTAACAAATGTAGAAATATTTCTTTTGTTTGAAATGAAAGGGAAGATCGATAGCTCAAATTGGCTGCTTGTTTGCATGGTTGTTCACCAAGCCACAAGATTAGGCTACAAACACTTCATCACCAGTTGAGGTGACATCATCAGTGCGCAACTGAGAGTTGTTTCTGCCGACTGCTCGTGTTTATATTGGGCCGACTCTTTGTTTTGATTGGTTGGCTGTCATGCTGGCCGCTAGTCTCCGCTAGGTCTTTTATCTCTATAATTCTATTATGCAAGAGCCATACTGAAATGTGTACAAGTGAATCATTATTAATTGTCATGGGAATGTACAAAAATCAATCAGGTGATGATCGGTATTTGTGAACTTCCCACCGACCATTTCTCAATGCTCCTCTCTGAGGAAGCTTGACAGAGTGGATGTAGAGTTGAAGAATCCCTGGTTGAAGAATCCAGAATTGGTCTCATAATTTCACATAATGGATTAGCTAATCAGGAGAGAGATGAAGAGAAATTTCTTCACCTGAGGGTAGTGAATCTTTGGAATTCACAAGCTAAGGCCAATGTAGAGGTTCTGACACTCAATATATTCAAGACAGACTTAAATAGATATGTAAATTGTACAGGGAAGTGGTGCTGAGGTAACAGAACAGCCATGATTAAATGATGGACTAGCTTTGAAGGGGCTTATCTGCTTCTACTTCTCATCCATCCTTTGCCCACTCATTCAGAAACATCTACCAGACTCTGTTTTTATCAGGCAAATGATTGCAGGGGTGTGCACAGGTGTTTAATATTGGTATTAACAGAGGGGGGAAAGAGATAGAGCAGCATCTTGAGTCAAGGAGCTCTATTAAAACTGGAACAAGAAGACAAGCTGTTTTAAGTTACAGAGAGAAAGGGTGGAGAAAGCAAAAGGAATGCCTGTGATAAGGTGCAGATCAAAACTGTCAAGATGAAGGGTACTTCTAAACATATTTTATATAATATAGTTTTCAGTCACTCAGTCACAATCTATTCATTATACATGATGACACTTTCTTTAAGCACTAAATGATTACTGGTGGGATCTCTCCTGCGTTTTACTTAATGAGCAGCCCCGAATGGAAAGAATGATAACATGAAAGGAGACAAGGAGAAAACATTCAAACCATCTCAACAGTATAATCAAGGTTAAACTCTATCATCTCATTAATTTTAAAACATTTAATGATGAAATTACTGGTTGAAAATATGCCCATGGTTCTCTTACAGGTTGGCAAACGTAAACAAGCTGTACAATAGTTTCACGATGGGAGCTGGCAATGTCAGAACCCATGTGCAGAGGAAAGACAGACCCCAAAATAGAGATGATAACCCGAGATTATCCACACTAATTCTAAAAAGATGTCAGTGGCTCAGTCGAGTAACACTGTAAAACGTGACATTCTCAAAACTAGGAGCCTGCAATTAGTGCTAATCAGGCATCCACTTAAATAATACAAGCAACACGGAATCCCCAAGCCTACCAAAATAAACTTAACAAGTTTCAGCAGAAAGTACCAGGAAACCACTTCAGAAAAACACGCAGAACTCTAAACAATTAGCAACCCTCATAAAACAGCAACTTACCAAGTCTGGTGCTCTAAAAGCCTCAAAGCCCAATGCACTTCAGCACCCCACTCAGGCCCAAAGAGCTCATTCCAGGTAGATTAGAGTCCTGGTAGGTCAGGGTTAATCAGGTTTGTCAGAGTTTGCCGGGGTGGCGTGACTCAAAAGGACAGAAGGACTTACTCTGGACTGTATCGCTAAATAAGTAAAGCTAGATTTCTGGTACTAGTAGTCAGGAAACTAAAGAGGGTACTTCTAGGTAAACTATCAACAGAGAAATTAATCAAGCAAAGTCCTACAAGACAGTTTCCCTCTTTGTTGGAATTCCAGCCTACATCAGCCATCCACATGCAATTACTAAGAAATTATAATCTTTCCAGCAAAAGCTATTCTGCCCCTGCTTATTGTTAATGCCAGCACTTCTTTCAGTCAGCTTCTAAACCGTGTTCATTAATATAAAAAGTGTGAAGTCATAACTGTTGGAGCAGTGTGACCAACTTCACCATTATTGGCCAACTGATTGCCAAGAATACGTGAAAATATCATTTCAAATCAGGGCTGTCAGGATAGAAATGTTTTATTAAATGAGAATGAGCAGGTGATAGGTATCTGTACAAATGCTCCTATCTGTGGGAGAAGCTGAATTGCAGGCATTGCTCTGTAACAGTTCCAAAAGTTTTAAGTGAGTGGCTGACTATCTGGAGTGGAGGAGATGAATGCTTCTTAAGTCTTACTTGGTAAATTAAAGTTCAAGATATATTATAGTTAACTCACACTTCGGTAAAGTAACATTAATTGAATGTGAATTTAGTTTATTCAGCAAAACTGAAGCATATTTAAAATCAATTTGCTTTAAAAGGAATTCTAACAGGCACAGCTGTACTAGGAACCATGGTTCTTTTATTACTATGGTTTAGATCTTATCAGTAGTTTCACCAATTTACAATCTGATTTTTTGAATACAATGAAGTGTAGTTCTTTGATTGAGAGGAAGAATTAAATGGTCAATTCCTATTTTAATTTAGAAAAAATACATTCAGTTCTTTGGACGTCTTGCTTTAAACAAACAAATAAGAATAGTTGAATAAAACGGAGATTCAAAGAGATTCACGGAGTAATGCAACACCGAAAAAAATATTTTCATCCAGCTCGCTCATGCCAACCAAAGTGCCTATCTATGCTAATACCATTTATTGCCTGCATTTGATCCATATCCCTCCAAACCTCCCCTTGCTTGGTGATATATTTGTACCAACTCTAACATCTCATCAGGCAACTTCAGTGTCGAAAAAAAAACTGCCTCTCAGATCTCATTTGAATCTTTCCACTATCACCTTAACTCTACACCCCTGACAGTTCCGGACTCCCCTACCGTAGGAAAAAGACTGTGACTATTAACTCTATCTATGCTGATTATGATTTTATAGACTTCTATAAGGTCACCTTTCTGTCTCCTCTTCTCCATGGAAAACATTCCCTGTTCTACCTAGTCTCATCTGGCCCTCTAGTCTTGACAACATGTGCCCCCCCTTTCTGTATCAGATCCTTCAAATAGCACAGCAACCACATCAGCACTCAGTACTTACTCCAAGTGCAGCCTGACAATTGATTTGCACAACTGTAACGTGACACCCCAACTCCTATACTCAATGCTTCAGCGTATGGATGCAAAGACGCCTACTGCACCATTCTCTCTACCTGTGTCACCAGCTTTGTGCTTGTATACCAAGTCTCACTGTTGAACAACCCTGCAAAGGACCCGGTTATGCACCGCGCATGTCCTGACCCAGTTTAACTTTTCAAAATGTACTACTTTGCACTTGTCTAAGTTGATTTTACCTGCTTTTCTTGTCTATCTTCCCAGTTGATCAAAATCCTGGTGTAACCTGAGACAACTGTCTTCACTGTTTACTATGCACCAAGTGTCATCTGCAAACCTAATAATTATGCCATCATTTAAATCATGTATGACAAACAATAAAGGACCACTGGGAACAGATCTTGAATTTGAATTTGAAAAGCAACCCTCTGCTACCATGTTCTGCCTCCTACCATCACATCGACCAAATTGGGTGCTTTATTCAACACACACAAAATGCTGGAAGAACACAGCAGGTCAGGCAGCATCTATGGAAAAGTGTAAACAGTCGACATTTCAGCATGAGCCCCTTCTTCAGAACTGACAGGGAAGTGGTGGGGGGGAGATGCCTGAATTACAAGATGGAGAGTGTGGAAAGAGGCTAGCTGGAAGGTAATAAGCGAAGGAATCTGATTGGAGAGCAGAGTGGACCATGGGAGAAAGGGAAGGAAGAGGATACCAGGAGGAAGTAATAGGCAGGTGAGAAGAAGTAAAATGTCAGAGTGGGGAATAGTGTTGTATTCCACTTACTGTCTCATTCTGTATTCTCATCTACTATAACAAATGACAAAGTTTTACATTGATAGGGCTCAGTAAAAGTGAAATACATTTGTGGTGCCAGAGACTAATATGAAAATAGTGACAGAAATATTCATGTGGTGCATGACCTTTGTATTTATATATAATCTGTATAATTTATAATGAAACTAAAACTGTAATTTACTTTTGTAATTAATTTCATTAACAACACAATGCAGTGTGTAATTGTATGGTAGTCTCAAACAATCAAAGAGCTTAAAAATTTAAAATGCTACTCTGAAATACATTTTGAATTGCTTGAATAAAAGCTTCTAGAGTTATTTTGTCCATTTATCCAAGTACTTAGCAATTCATTGACTTACATTTAGAAATTAATCCGAATCAGAATCAGTTTTAATACCACCGGTATATATTGTGAAATTTGTTAACTTTGCGGCAGCAGTACAATGCAGTGCATGATAATAGAGGAAAAACTATGGAATTATAGTAAGTATATATAGATATCAAATATTCAAATTAAATAAGTAGTGCAAAAAGTAAGAAATAAGAAAGTAGCGAGGTAGTGTTCATGAGTCCATTCAGAAATTGGATGGCAGAGAGGAGGAAGCCGTTCCTGAATCACTGAATATGTGCCTTCAGGCTTCTGTACCTCCTACTTGATGGTAGAAATGAGGGTGATAGGGCTCCTTAATGCTTCAAATACTTCATGCTTCAAATGCTTAATTCTCCTTAATACTTCAAAATTAATCTTTATTAAGTTAACAATTTGAATTATGGCTTAAATAGTTTGAAGCATAACGTATGTTACAAATGCGTACAATGCCATTCAGACTGAAGATTGACAGATTCACAGTTACTTCTGAAGCATTGTTTAAAGTTTAGGACAAGCCGATAAACCAGCCTTGCCTGCCATTCAGATTTGGTTGGCCTCTGTGGTGAAGTTTAACTCCCAGTTTACATGAGTGCTTCCTAGCAATGACAAAGCAAGTGGAAATATTTGTAGGTGGAGGAACCAGTGAGAACTGACAAGGAGCACCAAATCACAGAGCCCTGGCTGTCTGGCCACCATAAGAGCATCAAGACTGAATGGTGAATATGGAAGCACGGGAAATAATTTTTAACAAATGAGATGAGAGAGATAAAAAGGAAAAAAAAAGGCTGAAAGGGGTGGATATTTTTAATATATAAAAGCTTTCATCTCCACTGATCAATTAGTTAAATTCCAGCTGGTGCAGAAGTCCATAACTTAATATATGGTATGTGACATATTAAAATTTTACATAATATACATGTAGTCATCTTGGATTTATGGACCGTTAAGTAGCACCATTGTGGATCTTAATTTGACCCTAATTATCATCTCCAAGCAGCATGACTGTACTGTTCTAATAGAATGAAGTTGGATGTTCTGACTGAGTTCTGCACACAGCTGTTAAAGGATATCCAGTGTTACTTTGAATGTATCCAGCCAGCTATATATTTTTTAGACATCCCATCCCTCTGGACCACAGCATGGATTGTACAGAAGCATTGCATTATTTTTCCCCCAGAATCCATATGGAACACTTTCAGTGCAATTAAATGTGTGCTGACATTTAGCCAGATTTCATTTAAGCTAGATTTCTACACCTACTGATAGATTCTTAAAATAAAAAGGTTAATCCATTTCCGAATTAACTGTTCCATGAAACTACTAGTCCTATTAAGTATATTAATGAACTGGTTGAACACAATGGAAAAATTTCTCCACCAAAAGAATATGGTTGGTGTTTCTTTTCTATTTCATCCAGTCACTTTGGGTCTACCAGCTTGCTAAAATGCCACTGTAAAATTCTAGAAATGAGACTGCCAATTATTGTTGTTGATTTTATTAACAGGAAGCATCAACCTTTCTACACATCTGTGGTGAAATTTCAGCGCATAAAATAGCTAAAGAGGCTTGAAAAGCAAAGAAGACTGGGAATCAGAAATAAAAATAGAAAATGCTGGGAACACTCTGGGTCAGGACATCTCTATGGAGGCACAAACAAGAGAGCATCCTTCGTGACAATAATCTTTAATCAGGGCTGTTCAGATGAACTGAAATGTTAACTCCCTTTTCCTCTCCACAAATGCAGTGGAGCAGCAGAGTGGTTCTTGCAGTTTCTTCTTCTTTTTCAACTAAAATATTTATTTGGACACATAAACTTAAAGTTACTGTAGTTGGTTTCATTACAAGCACCACACTGAGTACAAATCTCACAACATGGGTGATTTGAGCAATGGTAGAAAATTGCTTAAATTATCAACAATTTGATTAGGAGTTTACTTTCCTTCCTTTTCCTGAATAAGAAGCACCATCTCACCAAATGAGAACTATCATTGAATCCAATTGTTTGTCCCAATGCACAGCCATTACATTAAGACAATGTTTGGAGAACTATTCTCACTCGTCTCCACAATCCCTTCTGAGCACTGAACAGAACATGCTTCTCTGGGAACCCTTGCTTATATTTAAAGAGCACAGTATTTAGTAGGTAATTTGACAGGGCTTTAATCTGGGGCTTTAGCTTGTTGAAAAAAAAAGTTGCAAATAAAATCCCAATTAGATTGTGGGCAATTTAAAGTGCCCTTCTGCTTCTGTTCAATTCACTGATACATCTTCACTGATTTGGAGTTTAGATCTGAAATTTGCTAACGGGTCTGCCCTATTCTATGGTCCTAGTAATAAAACAAAGCACAATAACATAAAATTCATGCTCATGAATCCTTGGCATGTAGATAATTAGCTGTATTGAAACAGCACTGGATCTGTTATAATTGCGATTAAGCATGTGTGGTGTCAGCATACACTGAATATCATTAATATATTAACAGGGCAGAAGGGGTTTTCCAACAATAAAATGTTTCAAAAAGTGGTTAGAGGCTGTTTCATAATTGATGAATGGTAAATATTCATATGAATTTGTTGCAAAATTAGGTTACATAAGTCAATTTGACTGAATTAACTACCTTGAGTTGCCTGAGGGAGAAAAGAGCACCATATAACGTAGTGGTATAGTGAGTAACAATTAAATGTGTAATATTTCTCATGCTTCCATGCATGATGCAGCAAAGATCAGAGTAATTCACATAAATACAAAAATATTGTCCCTTCTTCACATACAAACTACAGCATCATTCACAGTTAGCCAAGAGATACTTGAATAAAGTCTCCTGTTATATTTATTTTTACTGGTATTGCTCTATTAAGCGATCCGTTATGTAGGTTAATGTAGTTCCTTGGTCTTTCCAGTTAACCCAATATGATGGAATTAAAACAACAAGCTATCGTTTTTTTTAACTGCAGCTGCTAGAAACCTGAAACAAAATAAACAGAAAAAAAATGCCGGCAAAGCTTAGCAGACCAGGCAACATCTGCAGGAGGGGAAACAGAGTTAATGCTTCCAATTGAAAATCTTTCTTCAGACCTAGATGAATTATCCATGCATTTATTTATTTATTTATTTGTTGACATACAGTGCGGAATAGGCCCTTCTGACCCTCAAGCTGTGCTGCCCAACAATCCTGCGATTTAGCCCTAGCCTAATCATGGGACAATTTACAATGACCACTTAACCTCTGTTTGGGTCTACCATAAGTAGCTGTTCCTCCAAGAGGACCACAACCTTGTCATAGGGTTTGGAGGCTTGCATGTCTCAATGACCCTGAGAGCTATGTTGGTTGGAGTAAGGGCCTTGTTCTTTGTCTCTTGATAGGATCACCCATGCCAAATAGATCAAAGAGTAGGGGCCAGGCTAAGAGTGGTCCACCAGTCCTCCAGGTTCATGGGTTCTGCTCGGGGCCAACAACCCTGGCTGGTCAAAACACAGTTGTTACAGAAACAGCAATGAAGAGTCCTTCCATACAGATGGAGATGGAGCACCTTCGTTGCTGCCCTAAACAGCAGCAGTGTAACAGGCAGTAAGTAAATAAGTAAATAAATGTTGGAAGTGTTGCTGTTAAGCAAACCATTGAAAAACTATGCCAATTACTGGATTGTGCCACCAGTTCCACAGCAGCATACCAGTTAATGTATTAACCTCCACACCTGTGCACATCATTCACCATCCTTTGGCTAGTAAACTCCAGACAAGTGCATTTACTATTAACTCCTAGCCTTTGGCATTCACTAGAAATTCCTAACTAATGAGTGTCCATCCTTTAGTATTCACTGGTAATCCTGGCTTTTGCTTTTCTGAGCCCAGCAACAAGTCCAGAGCGAACCTTAGTTGTACTGAACCAAGAACTCAGGTTCATTTCATGTCTAGCCCTTTCAGCTTTATCCAGCTCACACCACTACCTTACCCAACTGAACGAGGTCACTGACTTGAATTAAAAAGACCTAATCTAGTAAGTGGTAAATTTTCTTCATTTAGTCAATCAAAACTGTTTAATTCATTTCTATAACAAACATTTTTAGGTTTTGTTATAGTTCATCTGTTTCTGACAGCCACACCTAATGGACTCAAGCTCCGTTTGTCCCACAACGGTGCAGAACGTTACGGTAGTTGCGGGAGTTGTGTGGGTCGGAGGTGAGGTCCAGCCCAATATCTCCAAAGGGTTGTAAAAATAAAATTCAGATATTGGTCATGACTGAATCTATGTCCCATTCATATTCGATATGATCAAACTATAGGATTTAGCAAGATTTAACACAGTTAAGACCCGGAAAACTTATCCTCAACATAAAACGATGGAATAATGAAACAGAATGTTCGGTATAGTCTTCAGTTTCAAGTGCTGATTGTCTCCTTCAGAATCACTAATGTCAAGCTCCTCCCCAACACTGTTCCCTTCTGAAACTAGTTCATGTTTCTTACCTCCTCCCTCACTGTTATTTTAATGTGGTGACACATCCAGGGGGCAACAATTTGATTAATTATACTCTCCTTTCCATAGCTCAGAGCTCAATGAGGAGTCCTACGTGTACACTGTAAGAAGCCTGACACATTGAGTATTTTACTAACTGCCAGTTGTGAGCTTGGGGTAATAAAGACTATGGGCTTAATCCCAGCTGCAGGCTTATCATGTACTGCCGAATATTTAAAAGGCGCTTGAACATTAAACTACATCCATGCGATTGGATGGCAGAGTTGCAGAAGTGGACTGATATGTGCTAGCAGAATCACTATCACCTTTCTCATATTTTGACATGCAATGTGTCGGATCAAGGGTTTAAACCAATTGCATGAAAGAGTTATAATGTATGAAAGAGTTTAATTTAATTTTTCTTTATTAATTTAGTTTCTGAATGAATTTCAAAGTTGGGAGCCAAGTAAAAACCAAAAACTTAGAGATTGCATTGCAGGGCTGTGATGTCCACACATACTATATGTTTTATCCAAGCCAGTATGAGAATTTTGTTGAAGAATTCTGCTCACATTAAGACAAAGGTTGAAAATATTATTTCACATAACAATGTACGTATTTGAAGAGAATAAAGCAGAATCACTTCTTTTGGGTTTTTTGAGATATCCATTATTTTGACAAACTGGAAGATATCTGTCTGGCACTGAATGCAGTTCTAAAGCACAAGTAATTTTAAGATGCACTCACAGATTTATTGATGTTCTTTTAGTTTCCGAAATCCTCCTAGAGGACCACAACCTTGTAATGGGGTTTGGAGGCTTGTATGTCTCAATGATATGGGAAGCTATGTTGGGTGGAGTCAGAGTTTATTCTTTAGCTCTTGGTAGGGTCACCCATGCCAGGCAGGTCAAAGGGTAAAGGCCAGACCAAGAGTGGTCTACCTGACCTCCAGGTTCAGGAGTTCAGCTCAGGGCTAACAACCCTGACAGGTAAAACAAAACTGCTACAGAAGAGTAATGAAGAATCCTTCTATAACTGAGTATCACTGTATTCCTGAGACTCCACCCAGGACGTGCTTTACTGACAGCAGTGAAAAACAGGCTACTGACATGATGAGGGAAGGCCAGAACACTGCCAGTGTTGGAGAGTCTTCATCGCTGCCCTTAAGGCCAGCAGCGTGATGGACAATAGTAGGTAGATAGCTTCAGAAGTTCCAGATTGTGATGCAAAACATACACTGTGAATGCTAAATAGAAATATGATGAGGAAAGCATTGTGTGCTCTTACACCTCAATGCAAAATCGTTTCTTAAATAAGCTTGATTGGGATTGTTTCCAACACAGTAATAGAAAGTAACACACACTTTCTCCTAAGCATGAGTTCAATGCAGCAGGTGTCCAACAATCATCAAAAATTAACTGAAAACTGACAGTAGCTTCAGAGCGGAACATTTCCTTCAAAAGAGGTGCTCAAGCTGCAGAGGTAGTTCCACGCCTTTCCACAAACTTTCAATGATAATCCTCTTCTTATTCATTAGTGGACTGACACTTCTCATTCAGACAAATGGAGAAAACTAAAGCTAAAAATTGTATGTGAGCCTCCTTAGATAATGTTGAGATTGCTCCTTATGTGCATCAAATAAGATCAACTTCCAAGTTTTGTATTTGCTTTAATAAACTATTATGAGGCAATTGCTATATATTTGAAAGCCTTTAAACTACACATTGTAAAACACTGTGATCACCACCCTAGAACAACTTAGAGCAAAAAGCAAAATGAAATTGCAGATCCTGGAAACCTGAAATAAAATAAATATTCTAAATGTTTATTTATAATTAATACTAACCTCAGTGACAATGGATAGCTTTCTATCCAGGATTAATGTTCATATCTAGGTAACTTAACTGATCATTTATTTCATGTACATTATCCTACTCAAATGCAGCTATCACAAATGAAATAACTAAATAGCGAGTTGCATTTAATCACACAGAGGTAAAATTTACCAGTTACCTTCCAGCACTCATTCAGTTCTTCCCCTCTGCCATTTGATTTCTGAATGGACACTGAACCCATGAACACTATTTATACTTTTTCATTTTTATTTTTGCACTACTTATTTAATTTTCAGTAACTGTTTAAAATATCTATATACACTTACTATAATTCATGTGTTTTTCTATTATTATACATTGCATTGTACTGCTGCCACAAAGACAACACATTTCACGACATATGCCAGTGATATTAAACGTGATTCTGATTATTTCATGTTGAGTTTAAGAGACTGAACAAGACATTGCCGATCTTTGTGTGGCAAATTCCCTTCAAGCACAATATTATTAATTCTGCATTCAGTTTGATTTTTTTGTTTCAATTTCTTAACTTAAATGACATAGTACACTAAATATCATCTGTATTTTTCAAAATATGCCATTCTTTTGCACAGAAATACAAAAATAGCATATTTCTATTCTAATGATGAGTGCTGCAGGGAGAATTAATAGAATTCCATGAAACATTTCTTAATCTGTAGCTTTGGCTAAGTAAAATGATCATAATAAACATAGATCTGTTAATTTTCCTATTGATTAGGTTACTGAAACATGCTTTTTGCTTTTGCCTGATTTAAGGTTGGTTTATCAGAAACTAATCAGTATGTTTAACCCTTCCCCATCACACACTGCGTGTACTGAAGGGCTCTCAGCAGGAAACTAAATCCCAACTGCTGTGAAGTGATGTTTGAAGTTAGCTTTTGTTTCTTATTTAACCGAATTCTAGTCAAGACTATTGAACTGTGTCTGTTTTATGTGCTCTTTTTTTTTTGGTTGAATGCCACATGGGCAAAATGTTATTGACTGCATTGAGAAAGAATAAGGCAGTCAAAACCGACATACAAGTTAATGTAATGCAAGAGCTATCATCTTCAAATCTAACTACCGTCTTAAAATATTGTTCCTGTTCGGAGTCGGCTCCTGTCTGTCCACTTCACTGTGCAATCTGATTAGACTCTGCTAACCACATGACTGATAATACCAGTAGTCAGATCCAAGAATTATAACAAACAGAGGTCACTTTTGATAGCGCATGAACCTTGTTGCCAGGCAAGCTTGCCAGACAAATGTTCCCTATCAGTCCAACTCTAAAGACAGTCTTTGCACTTCCAACTTCCTGACCAATTCTCAAGATCTGCTGCTACCCCAATATACTATCTTGTTCATATCAAGCTTTGAGCTTGATACAATATAAGTCTAGAGTCTGTCCTGACCCACTTATCCTTGAATTTTGATCTTAGGTATTTAACAGAGCTATCAAATTGCATGCTTCAGACTCAACCAATGCCCACACATCTCTTCAGGCCACATGGTGACTCACGTTAACACCAAGTCTCATGCCTTAGTTCAACTAACATATTGAAAGTGTTCCTATGAAAAAGCAAACATTGCAAAAGAAAAAGACATATACAGTATAAATGGATTATATTTAGGTGCACAGGAAGTAAATCAATTTGATATCTTTGTTTTGATTTCTTCACTTAAATAAAAGTGACAATGAATATCACACTATAATGCATGATCTTTATATTCTTCACTGAAAGCATGTTTTACAGCCATTCTCATTTTTATGTTGCCCATATTATTAATACTTATTGCAAATATTATTCTAAATAATTATGTTCACATGCTTACAATATTCATATGCAGATTTATGTATTTTCATGGAATTATACATATATTTGTGAATGTGTCAAATTATTCTAATTGTAATGTATATGTTGAAAATATTTGAACAATTTACTTCCATTGTGGTTAATGTATAATGTGCTTTGTCTTTATTCCCTACTCTGTTTCCAATTATGATTCCATCAATCCCAGCAAACCTCCAAGAGGACCACAAACTTGATGTAGGTTTTGAAGGTTTGTGTGCCTCAATGACCTAGAGAGCAATGTTGGCTAGAGTCAGGAACTTGTGCTCTGACTCCTGATAGTGTCACCCATGCCAAACAATCAAAGGGTAAAGGGCAGGCTAAGAGTGCTTGACCAGTCCTCCAGGTTTGGGGTTTCAGCCCAGGGCTGACAACCTTGACCGGTTAAAAACAAATTGTTGCAGAAGTAGAAATAAAGAATCCTTCTTTATCTTTGCAGAGATGGAGGACCTTCATTGCTGCCCTAAATGCCTGCAGCATAATGAGCCAGCAAAAGTAAGTAATCCCAGCAAAAGCAGATGGAGGTAAAAGCATTTACTTTTATGGTATAGTCTATATCAGCAATGCATTCATATCTTCAAACTGGTCTGGAAAATATATATATTTATTGGCATATTCTACACATATTAAACTGTCTTCATGAAAAACACAAGATGAAGAAATCCATAATAGACAAGAAATTTCAATCAGTGCCTCACTAACTTCGCACCATACATCAAAGACAACACGTCAGATATCACATTGCAGCATACGCTCCCCTCTTAGGGCTATTAATGTTGCTCTAGTATACAGTATAGGGCAACTTGTAAAGCTGCCTAAAGTTAATCCGGTAGACCTGAATTTACAATTCCCATTTATCTATACAAGGATAACACTCAAAATTATCTCCAAAAACTCATGGCTAGCTTCCTTTCTCTGTGGCGTCGAGGTTGTGAGCTGATCAGGCTGCTGTGCATTTTTGTTCTGCTGGTGTGATGAGCTCGGACCAAGGCTTGAGCCTACTCCAGCTGCTCCAGGAGCTGATAAGGGGACTCAGCCTTGTTTGGAATGCTGCGGGCTTGCTTATAACGTTAGCATGGTTTGTGACGTGTTTTCCTCTCTTTCTCTGGGCGGTGGTTTTGGTCTTCCTGTTTTTTAAATTGAGTTGCTTGGGTTTCTGGCTTTCTGGCTGCCTGTAAGCAGTCAAATCTCAAGGTGTATAATTTATACAATTTTTGATAATATATGTGCTTTCAATCTCTGAATCTTTAGTTTTAGTAGTCTTAAGTTTACGTGTGGTTTCCTATCTAGACAACAAGACCTGTGATTTCATAAGCACATTTAACTTATCTTGAATAATACTTTTTTAGTTCCTCATTACCCTATTGGCGTGTTATCCCAATTTACTTCTGGGAATTAAATCCAACAGATCTAATAGTAGGGCCAAAATAATGAAAAAAAAATCAGCGTTAGTTAGAACAAAAAAAGCATGTGAAAGAGTCAGCCAACAGGCCCCTCAAGCCTTTCACCAAGAACATGGCTGATCTTCTACCTCAAACATAATTGCCTGCCCTACACTGTGTCCCTTGATTCCTTTAATAATCATAAATTCATTGATCTACCATTTGAACATCTCCACTTTGAGAATTCCAAAAGACATTCTGGAATTTGAGTGCAAACTGTTCTTCTCTTTTCAATCCAAAATGTCCTACATTTTATTTGGAGTCTATAACCAGAGTTCTAGATTCTTTGGTCAGAAGAAATACTCTCCATAAACAAAGAAATTTGGGCCCTTTAAGAAATGTTGTAATTTCACTGAGAAATCATTTTGAATTTTAGGGAATAGAGGTTTTGTCTACTCAATTGTTCCTCATATACAACACTTATATTCAGAAAATCAGTCTTGTGAATTTTCACTGCACTTCTACAGCAACAATGTCATTTTTTGGGTTAGAAGACCAAACATATTCTGAATGTAATCTTATCAAAGTCTGATATAATTGTAGTAGTGTATCTTGTAATAAACATCATCATACCACTTAACAGCTTGTTCCAACAGTTTGTTAGCCTCGTTTATAAGAAAACTTAAAGTTAGAACATATGACCATAAGATATAGGAGCAGAATTAGGCCATTTGGCCCATCGAGTCTGCTATGCCATTTCATCTTAGCTAACCCATTTTCCATCTTAGTCCAATCTCATGCAATCTCCCTGTATCCCTACATGCCATGACTATTGGCTCATATGGCTCTTAGGTCCAATCAGGACCGAGGCAAGTGAACGGGGGTGAGGGGCTATGTGACCATGAGCACTCCCAGAGAGAACCGCCAACCACTGCACACTGAGGATGTCACCTCAGCTGGTGATGAAACGTCTGCAAGCTAATTGCCAAATTCGGCAAACACCACAACATCAAACATCCTTTTCCCGACTAGCAACGCTGGATTATCAGATTGATAGTTCCCTGATTTTTTCTGCTAACTCCTATTTTAAATAGTGTACACAATGTACCATAATTAACGTGCATATTCGGTAATGTGATGAGATAGATTATTTCTACTGTTATATAAATAATGGATAACTGGGAGGGATATGACGGTAGTCAGAACCAAACAGAGAGGATATCAAGAACATGACGGTAATTGCCTCATTTTAGGAAGGCTGTAGTAGTTTTAGAAAGGGTATAGAAGAGAATTACTAGGATGCTGGCTAGATTAGAGAGCACATTTTATGAAGAGAGGATGAGCAAGCAAGGGTTATTATCTTTAGAGCGAAGGAAGATAAGAGGTGACTTGATAGAAGCATACAAGATGATCAGAGGCATTGACAGAGTGGAGAGCCAGAACTATTTTCCCAGGATGGAAATGGGCAATATCAGGGGGCATGGTTTTCAGATTATTGGAGGAAAGTATAGGAGGTATGTAGAAGTATGTTTCAGAGAATATTATGTGAGCTGCCAGGGCTGGTGGAGAAGGCAGGTACATTAGGGACATTTAAGAGACTCTTTGAAAGAATAATGGATGAGATGGGGGAAGGAAAGGTTGGATTGAGTTCGGTACAACATCATGGGCCAAAGGGCTTGTACTATGCTGTACTGTTCTGTGTAACGGCAGATTAGTTTTTAAATGTTGCCTGAATCCCCATAATAGCTTACTGCTATAAAACCACTACAACCTACAGGCTCCTGAACGTGGATAACTTCATTCATCACTACTCTGAACTGACTTCGTGACCAACAGATTCACTTTCAAGAACTCTTGGCAACTCTTGTTCCCAATATTATTTTTTAATTGCACAATTTGGCTTCTTTTGTGCATTCGTTGCTTGCCAGTCTTGATCTGTTTATGAATAGTCTTTCGAAAACGTAGAACATAGAACAGAGAACATTTTTAGCACAGCATAGACCCTTCAGCCCACGACGTTGTGTCGACCTTTTATCCTATTCTAAGATCAATCTAACCTTTCCTCCCTACATAACCCTCCATTTTTCTATCAGCCATATGTCAACAATGTAAAATTCTACTGTATTTTGTTTTTCCCTCTGACTGCCTGCTAGTAAATGAATCTCAATGTGGTATCTGGTAGCATATACAGAATTTGATAACAAATTTACATTGAATGTTGAACTTTGAACTGTTAGATTTGAATACCATAGCTGTTCCCCATGTTACTGCGGGATTCATTCTGAAAACTGCCTGAAATCTGACATCGCCATAAGTCAGAAACATCCATTTCTTACTGTAATTTATATTGTTGCACTTTACGTATACTCCCTATAATTTGTTTATTTCACTGTGATCATCATAGCACTGTCCATAATTAAACAAATGGTATATAAGCAGTATCTAATCATTGCAAAATACCTTGAAACACATTATTTTACTATTACTAATATTATTAATAAAAATTTATTTTAAAATGTATGGGAAAATTTGTGTAAAATCAAATTTCTGTGTCACGTATTCATAACCAGGGGAGCACTTGTACTTATAATGCATGCAGTCAAGTTTCAGAGATATTTCATGAACCAATAGGTTTTTCTAAATATAGATACTAACTGTGAACTTTGTTCTTAGTAAAGACAAACTTAGCATGGGTTTACGTGAGAACATTTTACTACTCTGCGCATAACACTGTGTGCGCGCAAATCCATTCACCATCGTAGCTTCCGGTTCCGGGTGAACCCCTTGCATTGCCATTGGGAACTGGAGTTTTTTATTATGCAGACATAATAACACATTAACAACAAGTGTATTTTGCGTGTTTGATAAATGCGATATCTGCAACAAACAATTAATGTGAAGTAGTTATTGTAAGCTCATCAACAAATAGATTTTTTCCCCTAAAATCAATCCAGAAATTATCATCAGCAATTACTATAACAATTTTACAGCTTATGAATTCTTTGCAAATTGAACCGTGAATCAATACCCAGTGTGTCACAGCATCACACTCACTCCTTCAGAATCAGTAGTTTATCAAAAATTAGCTTTTGTTCTTATGAAGCCTTGTTGGACCCTTACAGCTCACTGGGCTGCTGGCGCTCAACAAACATGTTCTTGGCTTTATGACATTGTTTTGTCTCGGGTCTTGTTTATTTCCTTCAGTTCTTTCATCAATTGTCATCAATCCATCTGCTGTCTGTCTCGCTTCCCTTTCTCACCTGCTGCTATCAACTGCAGCACTTGCCTTAGTAATTGTTTTCTTATTCTGCAATGTCTGAACTATCAAAGCCTTTACATCCCTATTAACTGTTTAAGCTGTTAATGAACAGTTGAACAGTCCCTTCCAAAACGTCGACTATCTATTCATTCCCATAGATGCTGCCTGCCCTGCTGAGTTCCTCCAACATTTTGTGTGTGTTGCTCTGGATTTCCAGCATCTGCAGAATCTCTTGTATATAAGCTGTTGTTGCCGTTTTAAAGCTTCCTTGTTGCAAAAGTAGAGATTCAAACAGTGTGTGTGAAAAATGGAAGAAATTTTATATGATTGCTTCAATTTGATTTTGTTTTTTATTATGCCACAATTTGTACATGTAATTTTGTTCTACTTTAAGTTCCTTTTGCTTTTATTTATTCTCCACCTTTCTTCACAAATCACACAATTACAGTGTCCAAATTTATAAGCTATGGATCAGTTGCTAGGCATCGTAATGCTATCTTCAGCAGTTATTCCCAGAGCTTCTGAAGTATACTAATGTATTCAAGCTCATTTTTAACAACAGAAGTTTACAGCATTGAAAATGGTTGTTTGGCAGAAGACATCTCTGATAGCTATTTGCTTGAAGACCAAAACTAATCATAATGCTCTGTTCTTTTCCCATGACTGCATATCATTCTCTGCTCAAAATATTTATTTAGTTTTCTCCTAAAACATGCAATAGTCTCTGAAGAACAGTTCTGTGCAACAGTCTTAGGCACATATATATAGCCTAAGACTTTTGCACAATACTGTAATAATTTTATGCATTGTACTGTACTACTGCTGCAGAATAAAACAAATTTCATAACATTTGTGAGTGATGATAAACCTGACTCTGATACGAGCCGCTATTGTCGATTGAGATTGGGAAGTGGACAGGTAGAGGGGAATCATGGTTGGGTAAAGAGGAAGGGAGAGGGAAGCACCAGAGAGACACTCTGTAATGATTAATAAACCAAATGACCTTGCCTGGTGTCTCAGAAATGGGTGTGTCTGCACCTGTGGCACCCCCACCCCCAACTCTAGCTCTCCTCTCTACCACTTGCCCCATATACCTCCCACCTCCCACAGCACTCCTACCTCACCATTCCCAACATCCTTTGCTTCTGCAAGACTTACAAGCATGCTCTCCACTACACACTGACAAATACAGTCCTGTGCCAAAGTCATCAGCATTGTATAAGTGTGTGTGTGTGTGTGTGTGTGTGTGCGCACCTTGCTTTAAAAACTTCAAGCTAAATAAAATTCTCCTAGGTTCCCTTTTCGCACTTCTAGGAACAATATTATATCCATGAGCCCCTCGTTATTGACTCAACTATCACAGGTCTATCAAATACAACGCTTTACAGTACCAGTAATCCGGGTTCAATTCCCGTTGTTACCTTTAAACAGACTGTACATTCACCCCGTGACTGTGTAGGTTTCTTCCTGGTGTTCCAGTTTCCTCCCACGGCCCAAAGAGGTACCAGTTGCTAGGCTCATTGGTCAATGTAAATTGTTCTGTGCTTAAGCTACAGTTATGTCAAGGGTTGCTGGCAGCATGGTCAAGGAGTTGGAAGTGCCTATTCCGTGCTGTATCTCAATCAAAAAATAATCTTCAGACAGAGCCCATCCCAATGAATAACTTCAACCCAGGTGGAGCCCATGTTCCTCCATAGATGCTGCCTGAACAGGTAAGTTCCTCCACCATTAGTAAATCTCCTCTTACCTTTTCCTACTTCAAGGACTTCAAAGTCTGCTCCTAATTATGAACCCATCTAATTTTAATCAGCCAGACATTCCAGAACCTCATTAGGACTGAGAGAGTATTAGCATCTCCAAATTTTGTATTATTCTCTGTGAATCTTCTGTTATAGCACCATAATATCACATTTCTTGCAGTTTTGGACAGAGATTATATATACTTTTGCTGCATAAATGGGATTGAGTACAATTTTTAATCACCGTGGATTAGTAGGTATGGGATTGCGTCAGAAAAAGAAATTGCATTTTATTTTGTTTTCTTTTATTGCAATATAGTGAGGAGTGAGCCTTTCTGGCTCCTCAAACTGCACCACCCAGCAATCCCGTGGTTTAATATTAGCCCATCACAGGACAACTTCCAATGACCAAGCAATCTACCAATCTTAATTGGGATTGACTTCCACAAAGAGCCTTTAAATGTCAGGCTGCACGTGATGAACCTTAAAGGGACAGATGGATTAGTAATTTTACTATGGTTATCACTACTCAGGAGCAGTACTAACAGGAGTAAGAGTATTTGGATTTTCTGAAATTCCTGGAACTCACTATTGGCATGTGTATTGGTCACCTGCCGAAGTAAATTGGGTAAAAATTACTGTAGGCTCAACTGATTTCTAAGAAAATTCATTGATAAGCCTTCTCCACTGCTGTTGGGAGAGAGATTGTTTTGCAAATCTAGAAGGCAGTTTTGTTGGAAGTAGAGCTAGGTTTTCTGACATAGGAAACTAATGGAATTATGGTCATCATGGCAATGTTCTCCCCAGATGCAACATCAGCCGTTTGCCCAGCCGCCTTTCCAAAGAGGAGTCCTTCCCTAAAAGGGCAAAATTTTTCTAGATAAACTCTACCCCATCTAATCTGCTGGCACAAAGCTGATCACTGTCAATATTAGGGATATTAAAATAATCTACCTTTACTATTATTCCTACAACTCCCCAAATACCATCAATAATCCCATCAAAGTGATACCCATTTTTAATTTCTAAATGTTGCCCATATGAACTCCCTGGACATTTACCCCTAGGATATCCTCTTTAAGTCCAGACGTAATGTTCTTCCTAATGAAGAGAGCGATTCTCCCCTTCTCTCTTCCCTTTACCTCATTCACAATTGTGTTCCTCTTGGCCATCTTCAGCCACATGTTGTGTGGGAGCTCCTTGACTCCACGCAGCCCACTAGTAAGTCTGTTACAAGGTGCAAAGATATAAGAGATTATCGACTGTTGCACATCAGAGCCACATAGCAAATGCTGGTGATTTTGTGCATACCATAACACACAAAATCAGCTTGTGGTTATAATGCTGAGGCATTGTGATGCATTACAAACTCCTTTGATTGACGAACACTCTTGGGTGATCGGGGATTCCTTTAAAAACTATGTGCATGCTGTTAATGTTACCCAGTCTAGTGGGAAACCAGCCAGGATCTTAAACCCAAGTTGCTGCTCATTCTTACGACCCTTTAGAATATTCCAGTTGCATCCTCCAGAAAATCAACCATCAGTTCCTGCGTGATGCATTTATGTAGTTGTAACTGTGAAATCCTGCATACATTTCTGGCAGACAACTAGAAGTAATGATGCAAAGTAATTGAGATCAGTGGTCAACATAAGCAGTAGAATTTATTATTGGTTGATGAGGATATTGAGATTTTGATACCAGTCAGGAATAAGAAGAAGGCATATATCAGGTATAGGCAGCTGGGATCAAGTTAGTCCCTTGAGAAGTATAAAATCTGATGGCAGAGGTGAAGAAGCTGTTCCTGATATGTTAAGTGTGTGTCTTCAGGCTGCTGTACTTCCTCCTTGATGGACTTCAGAAAGGCATGAACAGAACTCTCCCTCCTGCATATCAACAGCTTCTCCGTGCAGAGGCAGGAGCAACAAGTTTCTTGGAGAGCTCATCACAGGTGATTTCACCTGGTCCCTCAACCCCATCTTTTTAGCCAAGAAAGCACAACAGTGCCTCCACCTTCTGAGGAGATTGAGGCAAGCGAGGCTCCCCTCCTCCATTCTAGCCACATTCTATTGGAGTACCATCAAGAGTGTACTGACCAAGCCTTATCTCCGTCTGGAATGGGAATTGTAACCCATTGGACTGCATCAGGATCTCCCTCACACATCCGCCACACATCCAAGACATACACCAGAAGCACTACAATTGCATTGCCAAGGACCCCTCCCATTCAAACACAATTTCTTTAACCTCCAACCACAGGCAGAAGGTACTACAGTAGCAGAACAAGGACTGCTTGGCTGGGTAACAGCTACTGAACACCCTTCCACCACCCAGTACACGTCATTTAGAGGTAAGTTTTTCCACACAGGGAGTGGTGGGTACATGAAATGCATTGCCAGCGACAATGGTAGAGACGGATACAATAAGATCTTTTAAGAGGCTCTTAAATAGGTACATAGAGCTTAGAAAAATAGAGGGCTAGAGGGTAGGGAAATTCTATGCAGTTTCTAGAGTACGTTACATGGTCGACACAATATTGTGGACCGAAGGGCCTGTAATGTGCTGTAGATTACTACTTATGGTAGCATCAATAGCAGAAATGCTGTTGTATATTTAACTATATGTCATAAATGCACTTTATGTCAGCTTGTACATCTGCAGAATACTTTTTTAATCTGTTAATATTATTGTGTTACTATTATTTTTTATGTGCTGTGTGTGATATATTTATTGTGTTTGGCACTTTGGTCCCTGAGAAACTTTGTTTCATTTAGCTGTATATATGTGTACAGTTGAGTGACAATGGACTTGATGTAACTCCTCCAGTCTCTTTGCAAATGAGTTCTATTAGCTGCAATGCTGCCCACACAACACAGATTTCTTTAATGCCTATCGAGGTACTATACTCCTTGCATCTCACAATCTCCAATATGCAGTGGACTCTCTACATCCCATGGCTGTAAACACAGAAGATGCGCTAGTTGCCTTCTTCCAATATTCCATGGATTCTAGATCAGTTCCCACCAATTAAAAGGTAGCAAATTTGATTTCATATCAAGAAAGAGAGAGAGGAAAGCATGGGTCAGTTAGTCTGACACCAACAGGAGAGAAAATATTGGAATTAAAAGAAGTGGTAACCAGGAAATTATAAGCTGGTGAGTCTGGCATCAGTTGTGGGAAATGTTCTAATGGACCAGATATATAATGGATAGAGATGGACTGAGTATGGATAGACAGCATGGCTTCATGGGTGTTAAGTCATGTCTGAATCTTATAGAGATTTTCAACTAAGTTACCAGGAAAATGGATGAAGGCAAGGCAGTGGACGTTGTCTACATGGACAAGGTCACACATAGATGGGTGGTCAAAAGGTTCAGTCGCTCGACATTCAAGATGAGGTAGTAATTTGGATCAGACATTGGCTTTATGGGAGAAGCTAGAGAGTGATAGTAGATGGTTGCCTCTCTGACTGGAGGCCTGTGGCTAGTGGTGTGCAGAGGGACTGGTGCTGGGTTCTTTGCTGTTTGTCATCTATTTCAACGGTCTGGATGATAATGTGGCTAACTAGATCAGCAAATTTGTGGATGACACCAAGATTAGGGGCGTAGTGGGCAGTGAGGAAGTCTATCATATCTGGCATCAGGTGGAAAAATGGACTGAAAAATGGCAGATGGAATTTAATGCAGATAAGTGCAAAGTGTTGCGCTTCAGTAGGACCAGCCAGAGTAGGACTTGCACAGTGAATGGTAGGGCACTGAGGAGTGTGGAAGAACAAAGGAATCTTGGAGTATGGGTCCAGAATTAATTGAAAATGGCGTTAGAGGTAGATAGGGTCATAAAGAAAGTTTTTAGCACATTGGCCTTCATAAATCAAAGTATTGAGTACAGAAGATGGGATGTTATGTTAAAGTTGTTTAAGACATTGATGAGGCCTAATTTGGAGTATTGTGTGCAGGAAATATCCAAACGAGGTTCAAAGAGTACAGAGAAAATTTACAAGGATGTTGCCGGGTTTGGAGGACCTAAGTTATAAGGGAAGATTGAATATGTTAGAACTATATTCCTTAGAATGTTGAAGATTGAGAGGAGATTTGATAGAGTAATACAAGATTATGAATCTTTTTCCACCAAGTTTAGGTGGAAGTATAAACAGGTGTCATAGGTTAAGGTTGAAAGATGAAAAGTTTAAGGGGAACATGAGGGGAAACGTCTTGGCAGTGGGTCATGAGACTGTGGAATGAGCGACCAGCACAAGTGGTGCATTCAAGCTTAATTTCAACATTTCAGAAAAGTTTGGATAGGTACATGGATAGTAGGGGTATGGAGGGTTATGGTGCCAGTGCAGGTCGATGGGAGAAGACAGTTTAAATGTTTTCAGCATGGACTATGTGGGCTGAAGGGCCTGTTTCTGTGCTTTTACTTCGCTATTGCTCTATGACTTGAAAACATTGATGTGTTGGTGTGTAGGCCTTCATTGGTCAGGGGACTAAACTCAAACTCCTCGAGATATGGTTACAGCTCTATAAAACTGGTTATGTGGATGAAAGTAAAATGGAGGATTGAAGGCTGTGGAGGAGAGTAGGATTTGATTGACCAGGGAGCAAGCTCACATAGATTGGTGCAAGCCCATGGACTGAAGATCCCATTCTGCACTGCACCGTTCTATCTTCGATGTTCTAAAATGGGAATGGGATTGGAGAGAAAGGAAAACCATGATGGCAATTATATTGGAAATTTTAAAATGTATCTAAAAAAATACCTCCAAGAGGACCACAACCCTGCCTCAGTTTGGATGCTTGCACGCCTCAATGACCTGGAGATCAATATTGGCTGGAGTGCGGGCTTTATGCTTTGGCTATTGCTAGGGTCACTCATGCCAAACAGGTCAAAGGGAAGAGGCTCAGATGAACAGTGGTCCACCAGTCCACTGGTCCTCCAAGTTCAGGGCTTCAGCTCAGGACTAACAACCCTGACTGGTAAAACAAAACTGTTAAGGAAACAGGAATGAGGAACCCCTCTATATCTGAGTGTGACAGTAGTCCTGAGTCTTCATCTGGAACTTAAGTGACTGACAGTAGTGAAATCCGAGAAGAAGCTCCTAACATGATGAAGGAAGTCCTGAACACCGCCAGTGATGGAGGATCTTCAATGCTGCCCTAAGTACCAGCAGCATAATGGACAGTAAGTAAGTAAGCAACAAACAAAATACTTAATGGAGAAACAGATGATGTGGTATATTTAGACTTTCAGGAAGCTTTTGATAAAGTATTGCACACAGATGATTAATGGAGTGAAAGACATTGGGATAATAAACTAGCATGGACCAAAGATTGGTTAAATGATGGAAAGCAGAGAGAAAGAATAAACAGGTCATTTTCAGATTGGCAGACTGTGACAAGAGTTTGCCACAAATATTCACAACCTCTGTCAATGAGTTGATGAGGGAATCACAAACAGGATATTCAGATTTGTTGCTGCTACAAGGGTAGGCAACAGTATTGGCTGCTGGTGGATGTAGAGAGGCCTCATAACGCATGGGCAGATTTGGTGAATTGTCAAGGACATGATGTTTGAAACATATTGTGGAAAAATATTAAGACCCTTCTCAGTAGTTATAAATGCTGATATTTGATGCTCACCACATCAATGTCTTCACCATCAGTAGTAACAGGGAGCAGTGCAGGCTTGGTCTTCCTACAGTCCATCACCATCTTACTGATGTTGAGCTGCAGATGATTCAGCTTGCACCTTTCGATGGAGTCCTCCACCAGGGCCTTATATAAATCCTCTTGTCCTCCCTTTGTACACCCAAATTCAACCCAAGATTCATCAGTGTTGCATCTAAAGTCTGAGCTATACAGGGTAAACAGGAAGGGAACCAATACAGTCCCCTGTGGGGCCCCAGTGCTGCTTATAGCCACGTCTGACACAGCTTTGAAGCCGCACAAAACATGGTCAGTTTCCATTCCCTCCGTATTAATGTCTATCAACAGCCCCTTAAAGACCACTATCATATCTTCTTCCACCACCACCCCTGACAACCCACTCCAAGTACCTATCACTCTCTGTGTAAAAACATTCCCTTTGAATTTTTCCACTCTCATCTTAAATGCATGCGCTCTGATACTTGACGTTTCTACCTTGGGGGGGGGGGGCAGGGGAAGATTCTTTCTATCCTCTTTGCTTCATAAAATTCTATCGGGTCTGCCCTCAGCCTCCGCTGCTCTAGAGCAAACAATCCAAATTCGTTCAACCTCCCCTTACATGTCTACCTTGTAACCTAAGATTCCTGGTAAACCTCTTCTTCACCCTTTCCTTCCTGTAATGGGGCAGAATTGCATAGAAAACTCAAAGGGTCACATAACCAAAGTTTTATTTAACTGCGACCGTTCCTTATTATTATTTTTGATGTGGGTTAGCGAAAGACTGCCAACGCATTACCTTTATGATATTTACAGCTCATATGATGAATAAACAAGAGTTCAATTTCCTATCCGGGTTTCTCTTTTAGACTTTGAAACACAGAAGCCTAGAAATGTGTCAGAGGTCAGTCGTCTGTACTATCTCACTTCTGGAATTAAGTTGCAGAAGCAGAGCACAATTCACAGACAGTCCCCTCTGACATAAAGACAATGTCACGGGAATCCAGTGGATGGTCTGAAAGCAGGCAACAAGTTTCAAACTGAATTCACTGGAACACATTAATCCGAGACCAGAGAACAGTTCTGCAGAAAGTTTGTAATCTAGGCAAGATAAGTTCCTCATATAGCCACTGAGAAATTGTTTAGACTGAGCATTAAGCAACAATACTCATATGCTAAATCTATTTAAAATCCCCTTTAAGGTACTTTAAATCATTGTGTAATGGAAGTGCACTACACATTCATTGGTGAAAGTGTCTTAAGTGATACACAAGGTGAGTTTTTTTAACTTAAAGATGTAAGAGGCATAATTTTCAATTCTTCTCCCAGGAGGAGGGAGAATATACTGGCAAATGGATTCTATAATCTGTGTGACTGTCTTAATCATGAGGAAGTGTTCAAAAATCACGGGTAGGAGTCAGCCAGAGGGTGAACACCCAAAATACATCTTATGAAATGTCGCATGATATAAGGACTTTACCTAATTATTCCATATAATTGCTTGAGGATCACCCTTAGCATCACACACAAAATGCTGGAGGCACTCAACAGGCCAGGCAGCACCTATGGAAAGGAATAAAGAGTCAACATTTCAGGTAGCAACTCTGGTGAAGGGGCTCAACCCAAAACGTCGACTCCAGGGGTTCCCAAAAATGTTTCTGCCATGGACTCCTACAAGTAACCATGGGGTGCATGGCCCCCGGAATGGGAATTGCTGCTTAATTACTTTGCATAGGTGCTGCATGACCTGCTGAGTCCCTCCAGCATTTTGTATGTGTTACTCTGTATTTCCATCATCTGCAGAAACTCTTGTGTTGAGGACTTCCCTGAGCTAATGTTCCAGCTCTAGTGACAATGTCAAAGTATTGAATTTTGTACCAAGCTTTCAGTTACGTTGTCATTGACGTCTGATTACAAATTTAGCATTGATATGAAAGAGTACTGGTCCCACATAAACATGTAACTTGTGGAAAGCACATGATCCCAGAGACAGTTCTGTGTACTCCACTTGCCTACATTGCATTAAGACAATTTCTGTAAAAAGAATAGATTTAAGTCACTAAATAAAGATACCGTTAAGAGAAGGATGTCCCTCTGCAATTCAATATCTACTTTGTTTATTAAGGATAAACAAATATATATATATATATATATATATATATATATGTATAGTTAGGATGGTACATATGGTGATATGCTACATCAACATTCTAATGTAAAGAACAAACTTTTCAAGCTTGCATTTAAGCAACTTATAGCTAGCAGTATATATTTGGGAACAAGAGAAAATATATAGATGTTGGAAATCCAAACAATACACATGAAAGGCTGAAGGAACGCAGCAGGCCAGGCAGCATCTTTGGGAAAATGTACAGTCGACATTTCGGGCCAAGACCCTTCAGCAGAAGTATTTATTTCCAGTCTGCTTACAAATCTTGCACTTTACCAATATTACTACATATTGAATCTTAGGTTATTCACTGATGTAGCAAAGGTCTCAGTCTCAGTAACCATCTATAAAGGGTGGATTCTGTGCCCCACGTCAACTCATAAGTAATAAGTTCCTGGGTCAATAGAATGTCAATTCGGTACATGCTGACTTGCAATGCAGAGCTAGGTCCAATATTACTAAGCTCTCTGCAAATAAATATACATGCTGATGCTCCCTAAATAATTCTGTGCACTTGGATGCATTCAAAGGTAATTAGTAAAAAGGCACCAAAGCATATATTTTAGTTTTTACAAAGAATCAGTATTGCACAGGGAATAGTGAGGGTGGAAGACTATGGACCCTTTAAAGTCAGCTTTCCATATCTTCTGTGCTGCTACAGGAATGTTTGCTGAATCCCTTTTTGCTACCTCAGAAAATACGGCATCCAGAATTGCAGGTCTAAAGACTCCTTAAACTAGGGTCTGACCCAGCCCCCCATCGATTGGAATATAAGTGTCCATACATTAACGAGGGGCACATGTAATGTCTTTTTTTCTTGGATCCCCTCCCTCCATGGATGATTGGTGCCTCGCTAGACTGTAGTAACAGCACTATGGTGGCTGCAGCTATAGTCCTGATATATCAGTAGCTGGCCATTCATTTTCCCTGCAATGCTTCAACCTCAGCACAAGAAGGTGACTTGCAAGTTTGCAATAAAATAGAAAACTAACAAGCTGGATCATGCTGGATATATCCCTCTACCTACAGTACCCGTTCTGTGGTGCTTACTATTTTCAAATAGAGAGGACCAAGCAATCTGCTCCTTAGTATCTGAGAGTACCCTGACAATGCGAAATGGGCTCTGAATGGCAATTGAATCTATCAGGTGTACTAAGGCCCAGAACCTGGCAAGAACTGTCAAAGCAATTGAACATTTATTTGAGTCTGAACCATTTAAAAACAGAAATATATGAATGTGTATAGTGCCATCTATCATTGACTCTGTTATGGTTATTATTCTATAGATTTATTGAGTATGCTCACAAGAAAATGTATCTCAGGGTTGTATTCATGACATGTATGTACTTTGATAATAAGGATAATAAGTTTACTTTGAGCATTGAAGTAATTAAAGACTAGTAGATAGATATTATTAAAATAATATGGAATTAACACTAATTGGAGAATTTTGAACTAAAATATTTCAAAAGCAGTCATTTTTCTACATGGTCAGAAGCCTCCACTCAGTTGAATAGGGTTACCATGAGTACATCAGCCAACTCAAGCATAAAGCCAGGGAGACGCATGCACTTTGAACTGGGGTCCTCCCTCTCTGCTGCACTTAAATACCCTTCCTCTAGACTATGGTCGTGAACACCACATCATTTTGTATTTTCACATTGGGCTAAAAAGGCAGAGAAGCTTGAAAAAAAATTAATGAGATTTGGACAACTGCTGACCAACAGCTCCCCATGAAGCCATTGACTCAAAGGCATGAGTGTGCAACATAGCTAAGGGGGAGGACATCCTTCAGTATTATGTCAAGGTTATGCAGCCAGCAGCAACAACTCCTTCATCGCCGGTGGTCGACACCAATAATTTTCATATTTACATTCATATGTACGGTCCAAAGCACAGACCCTATGTAAACAATGTAGGAGATATTTCAGGTATACTGTATAACCCATAGACAAGTTAAGCATTTCAAACTACTGTTATTCACATAGGTTCAATGCTTTGAAATTTTAAGAGCATGTCTGTGAAAATATATCAGTTGGCATTCAACAGAGAAAATCTAAAAACGCACAGAACAAGCAGTCAGTGGTGAAATCTTCCAATAGTGACTACTTGTGGCATCTAAGAAGATGCTGTGTCCCTTGATTGTTGGGGATATTATCCTAGGTGGGAGATGATTGGAGTAAGTCCACAAGAAAAATAAGTGGGGTAAACAAAAATAGCAACTTCTGCTGTTACAGAATCAGTCTGGCCACATCTCAGTTGTGACTCTTGTGGAATTGAAGAAAATTAAGTTTGTTTTTAAAATAAAGCATTAGTGCCTCATAATTATAAAAAGCCGCTTAAATCTAAAATTTATTAAAACTGTGATTTTAAACCTAAGTTATGATATCTAAAATCAGAGCTTTTATTTTAAAAGTTGTAATCACTTGTAATGTTTAAAAATTTGCAATCTAATATTTAATTAGTATTGCTAGACTAATCTAATACCACAATAAATTACATACATTTGAAAATATTACCCAATACTTTGATTCAAATTGTACTGATTTGATTGTTTTAATGATGGTCAAATATTAAGGATATAGAAGAAAATATTTAATAGTAATGCATTAATGGAATGTGTGGCTTTGCAAGATTCAATTTGACTTTAGTACTCAATGTCATAATGTATTTTGGAAAATGTGATAGAGACAAGGGAACCATTTTTATTCTCTTAAATAAATAATCTGAAAATTGTGCTTTTTCATTAAAATTGAATCAAAGTCCATTTATTGTAATGTCCCCTTCTGGAAGGATGATATTAATTCAATTTGGCAAACATAAGACATCAGTTAAAGAGTTAAACTGTATAATAGATTGTTGCTGTGCCAGAAAATGTATCTGCGTAGAAAGAGCACCGTTTTTGTATTGCTAAACAGATAACAACTCTCTTAATAAAAATGTGTTACTTTAAATTGTGAAAATTCAAATGAGTTTTTGTATTCTGTGGTATAAAACTTTTCTTAGAATAGTTTATTACCTCATTATGCTTTGTTGCAGTTTCCTAAGTACAGACTTAAATATATTTCCTATAATGTTTGTAAGGAATATTAAATAGCTTAAGTTCTCTATGGGGATTGGACAGCTTTTTATTTTGGGAATAATCATATTCCCAAAATATATATTTCTTCTATTTCTAATTCAATCATATTTCTTCTATTCTTCAATGAAACATATATAATCTGATTCAAAGATTGAGCTTTCAGATATGACAGAAATTACAATAATGCAATTCACAAATTGTAGTTTCCTTGAAACGTGATTCCCAAACATCCCTTCACTTCAGCCTAATAAATATCATCCCAACATGGGAAAAGCTAGATGGGGTGATAGAATCAGGGAGTGCACACAGTTTAAATTTTATATTTCTGTACTTAGGATCTTTGCATTAAAATATTCTGAAAGCTAATTCTATTGAAAAAGGAAGATGAAACAGGTATAGTGCACTGGCCAAAACAGGATTATTTCTTGGACACAAAATAATTAGCACTCATTTGGATTCTTTAACACAGCTTAGTCTTGTTACAGATAACTTCTGGTTCCAGTCTGACTCCGAAACTAATTGACATCTGTCAAAAATAAACACTGATGGGAAAAGAAGTCTGCATAGCGTTCAGACCGGCTGACTACAGATTATCTCCTTTATATATATTATATGTTTGACAAAGTATTATAGAATTATTTTGCTTCTAAGATACTTTCCATTCTTTAATATTATCTGAAATATTCAGATATAGATTTGATATAATTGTCATATTTTAATGAGAGATTTTTTTCCTGCTTTCCTATGGAAAACTGATCATGCAAATACATTTCCTAACTGGTGACATATTGAGGCTGTACTTGTAGAAATGTAATTTTGCATCATTATGAATAAAGTGCTAAAATTTAAATCTACTTGCTTATCTAGGGTGTATTTCATCTTGAATGTGTGTCCCTTTTTAGTGAAGCATAAAAAGGAATAATGCCAACATTGCCTCTATTCCTCTGACCATCTCTTTAATGGAGACACATGACAGTTGTAACATCTGACCTACATTAATGACATTTGGCAAGGTGTTAGGCTAACAGAAACAAAAAGACATTAAAATTTCAGAATTATGATCAGAGCAAGAACTAGATTGAACATCTAAATGCTTTATCACTAGCAAGCACCAAGATCACAGAGTCCCATCAGAACATGATTCACATTATTATAAGAGGCAAACAAATGGATGCCTATCCATGTTTGGCAACAAGTGCCAAAGATTTTCCCATTCCACAAATGGGTAGAAATCTTCCAAATGCATACTGTCATGGAGAAATTTTTTCTGACTTTTTAGTGTATATGTTAACAATATTTCAAAGTTTCCTCTATGTGGGCTTCATTAGGAATAACCATTAGATCATCAGTGTTACAAAAATATAACTAATATTACAATAATACAAGTGATGGTTCATTTGAAATAGAAAAAAAAGATTTGTACAAAAGAATTAGGCTTTACTGGGCTTGAAACATGCAAAAATAGTATTAGATCGGAGACAGTCTGATTTAAAGAGTGCATTCATAAATTGAGTATGAAATCATTATTATAGGGAAAATATTATTGGGCATTGTTTTAATATAAAAATATAAGACTGGGAACTGGACGTCCACATATTTGTGCAATTAACAGCCAACATACAGTATACCCTTCCATATACCTCAGGAATAATTGGGTATGTTTCATTCTTCAACCATTGGCCTGGAATTTCAGTAAATTCCTTGGAATGCAAACAATAGCATCATAATTAAAGTGATAAAATCGATCATCGTGCTTAAGACATAACCCCAGCTGTGTTTGTTTGATACAGTTCTTTCAAGTTTAATTCACTTCTACTTTAAGCACACATACATTATCACTGAATAAAGATGGTAGATTCTGTTATTTACAAATGTTTGTGAACAAAAAGAAACAAGCGTATTTTCATTTGCATGTATCAGATAAAGCAATGTGCAAAATGTACATCTAAAAACATCATTCTTATAAATTAAAGTTGATTTTCTGTTTAGTCAGCTTCAGTACTGAGTAGGCAAGTTTTATCAGTAAAGCTTGACATCTTAGCAACTATATGGCAGGTGAAGCAATCAATAATACTGTTGCATATAGGGGAGCATCCAGAATCTATTTAAAATCATACGTGCATACCAATGCTTTAAAAAAGAAAACTTCTGAAAAATGAACTATTATTCAAAAATGCAATTTAAGTACTTCCAAGTTACATTAATTTTCATCTTTCAAACGTAGCTACTAACAAAGTGCAAGCTCCAGTTCAAACATTCCTTTGCTTTAGTTTCAAGCCCCATGGTTTTATTTTTCAGCTGAAAATCCATTTACAGATCGGCTGTTTGGTTATGGCATTCCCAATATATTTTCTGCTGCACCCATAACCTCTCCAATTTTTTAGGAACAAAAATAACAAAAATAATTTCACTAGTTTGTACACTGAGAGACTCAAATGTTTCAAATGAGAATAGTAAGGATCTTTCAATTAAAATTCTTAAATGGCAGAGGCTGTATTAGAGAAGGCATGTGGAAAGCCACTGAAGGGTTAATGTTTAAACCACTAATAATTTAATGGTTAAGTGGGACTGATACTGATTTTTTTTGTTTAAAATGTTTTCTCTTCAAATTCTTCATATTATAGTGTAGCAGAGTAATTAGCTAGTGGTGCTGGAGCTTTGAAAGATTACAATAAATCAAATAAAAATGTTGACTTAGATAAATTGCAGTGTGTAATTATATAATTTGATATATATGTTATTCTGCTATTCATTATGTTTCTTCATTCTCTACATTTTCCTCTCCTTTGTGGTGTAAAAGTCTAACAGTTTCTGCTGTTCGCTTTCTGTTTCTTTTCCTCCTTTGAGCCTTTGTTATGTCATTCTGCCGACAAATCTTCGACCATTTCCTGCCACCCGACAGAGCCAAGCACTCAACGGACAGCACAGTTGGACTGCTGTTAATTAGTGCTACTTGGGGAAGTCGGTACCAGCACTTGTGTCAGTATCTCACTGTGATGGCACTAGGATTGGGAAGCTGCAGACAGGTAAAACACACGCATCTGGAAATTTTACATTTTCTTCATTTGAAAACCTAAAATTTTCAGCATTGCGACCAAGTATCGTTACACGATGATCCTCCTGGATCCTGGTAATACAGTACCAATAAAAGAGAAATATATGGCATCATTTTCTTAATGAACCTATTTGTTATGGGGAGTCAGCACTTCCTTTCATTAGTTAATAGAGGCTTCAATTCTCTACCATCAATGTAAAAATAAATACAAGTATTCAAATATTCAGAAAAAGTTCAGTAAAAGTGAAAACAGAAGCAAGAAAATAGCTTTAAAAAAATTAAACATTATGACCTTATATTGTACCAGTAAATTTGTACAGTTTCTCACAGACTGGGGTTCCCCTGCTTGTTGATGCTATAACAAGGAAAGTCTGCAATAACAGCAAGCTAGTATTTTCTTCCAAAGATTTCTAAAACAAAATTAGCCCTTAGTATCTTACTGGTTGCTATGAAACCATTGTTCATTTGTGTTCCTGTAAATGGAAAGAGCTAGGAGAGAGGAAAGGGTTAAAGTATAGTGGAACAAGATGGCTAAATCTTTGCAGCGTTGCTCGGACCAGAGAGTTATACATTTTATTTCAGTCACTAGTAATTGTTTCCCATGAAGTAGGAGCCTTCATCTGTTGTCTGTTATTTTTTTGGAAAGGGTGCTGCTACAAGGCTGCACTTTCATGGTTGGTGGCAGCTCTGTCTTCTTTCCAAGGATGAATGAAGATGAAAAGAAAGACAAATAGAAGCAAAAGAGGCACGGCTTTCTGTGATTCATGATACCTTCCAGTAAGCCTGTTAGCCTGGTTTCACTCTTTTGGAAGAATAATGGATAGTTACAATGTGTACGATGACATTGTCAAACCATCTGGAATTGCTGATTATACTGCTAAATATTGATCTCCCCTTCATGTGTCAGAATTCTTTCTTCTTTTAATTAGCACTCTCCTCTGTACGATACCAGTACAAACTGTATACATGATATCTCAGTGAAGGAGAGAGCGATACTCCAACATGATTGCGACCTCTTATCTCCTTTATCTACTTCCTTCTGAATTGACTTCAGATCTCTGGCTTGCCATGCCGATGTGATATAATTAAAGTGTAGTTATACTGGGGAATAAAATGAGTTACTTCTTTTTCTCTCTCCAAAGGAATGGCTTCACCGTGCTGAGGCACTGGGGATGCAGTTGGATGCCGGTGAAAGTTGCAGTGCCAGAAGGTGGCTTTTTTCCTATTTGTTTGTTTCACGGTGGACAGCGTCAGGCAGTGACCTGTGGCAGCGTGTCGCATAAAGTGGAGACTGGTTCACCCAATCAAAGGGAAGTTTGAAATTAACACTGATCCGTTTGTTCCCCCATGCAGAATCCGGGAAGGGCAATTTCATGGATGTCACTGGCTTCGACTTATCAGGCTGAAATCTTTTTATACCGTGGATTTTTTTAGGAGATGTAATCAGAGACCTCTGTAATGTCTAAGGTGTTTGAACTTTTGCTGCACACAAGCAGCAGAAATCAACAGCTCTGCCTCTGCAGTGCTTTTAATTATTGCATTGAAGCGATATGAGGAGTCAGAATTTTAAAACGGGCAAAATCTTTTTTTTTTGTTTGAGAACTCACTCATAATTATAAACTTCTGAGAAAATAATATATAAAAAGCTCCCATGATCTTCGGAACAACAATATTATATTTTGACTCTCAATGAGCTAAACTTTACCACAAGAACATGTACCGTATAATGTAATGTTCTGTATCTATATTGGAGAGTTTGATCTTAACTCTCCCACATTTGGAGAATGCACAATTTAAAATGTTTAAAATGAAAAGGGCTTGTTTCAAATATATTCAGTGATGTTAAACGAATACAGCTGCTTTCTGCAGAAGTAGCACAGGGCGGCACATTAGCATAATGGTTAGCACAACGCTTTATGGTACAGGTGACCCCGGTTCAATTCCTGCTGCTGCCACCTGTAAGGAGTTCATATGTTCATTCCGTGACTACCTGCCATTGGGTGCTCCACTGCACTTAACTGGTCTTTGTAAATTGGCCCGTGATTAGGCCAGGATTAAATTGTGGGATTGTTGGACAGTGCAGCCTGGTAGGGCACATTCCACATTGTATCTCAAAAAATAAATATAGAAGCATCATGGGGGAAGGGCATACAATCCCTTCCCTTCAGTCTGCTCATGGCTGAGCTGAATGTCACTCCCATTTTCCACAACCTTTGAGACCCCTGTGTTCCAAAACCCTCTCTTGCTCAATTTTGAATATACTTAACTCAGCATCCACAGATCTCTGGAATAGAGAATTCCAAATACTCTGCTCTCAAAGTTGAATCTGCCCACCCACCAACCTTGACATAACTCTTAGAGTTATGTATTTCTTGTATTTCTTTATCCTGAGACTGTCCCTAGTTTTAGGTTCTCTGCTAGGGCAAACACTCTCTCATCATCTGCCCTGTCTTTCAGAACCTTTAAGGTTTTAATATGATTACTTCCCATTCTTCTAAACTCCAGAGAATATTGACATATGTCTATTCAGACAACTGGGCTGTAGTACTGTAAATGGACTAATCAAGGAGCGCATCAGCTGAGTTAAGCAATGATCCGTCTGCCTGCATTACCATAAATGTATCTTTTAACATACAGCAAAAGGGGCTTGAGATTGTGAGTGTGTATTTGCTCTACAGCATGCAATAACATGGGCTCTGCCTTTGCCAATGATTCTGGACGTAGGGAACGACACAAAGGAGCAACCAATGGCATGAGACTTTGCCTCCAAAATATTGGTCTACCCTTTACATCTGCCTTTGTTCAAGTGCCTCATTCTTTGTGATCCATAATGTGCAGGTTCCGACTGTAAGCTAACAGTTTTACCCTATATCTGCACTGGTAGCTGTGCATTCCAACGTGTGACCTGGAGACTTGCTAAGTCACTCCATTACATGGTAGGACTTCTTAACTATCAGAAAGAAGAGAATACAAGAGAAAGGTCACAATGAAGGCAGGTAGGAGATGTAGATTTATACCCTCTGCATCTTTTAAATATGTATTCCTATTTCCTGATATGTGTGAGCACTCAGTTGTTGCTTCTCTACCAGAGGAAACATTCCCTCAACACTTTCCTGTCAAGGCACTAACCAACCACCCCTTCGAACCCCTCCCCCTCCACTGAATCTTAAATAAGAGGTAAATGGAATGGATGTAGAGGTTTGAGCAAGATGTCATCTCCAAACATTTTAGACACAAAAAAATAGCCACAGACGCTTCTCCAGAGTGAGCATTGAGCTGTGTCAGTTGAGGAAGCATTCTTTTGAACTTGACTGTACTTTCCTAGATCATTTAGGAAACCTTTACCCATACCCTTGGGACTGAAACTCTCACGCTGACCTTGAAATCTGTCTTCTCCCACTACATGAAATGTTGTCGCAGGAAGGTAGCATCCATCATCAAGGACTCCCATCATCCAGGGTATGTTCTCTTCTCGCTGCTGCTATCATGAAGAAGGTACAAGAGCCTTAGGACTCACACTACCGGGTTCAGGAACAGTTACTACCCCTCAACCATCAAGCTCCAGAACAAAATGGGTAACTTCACTCAATTTCACCTGCTCCATCATTGAAATGTTCCCACAACCAATGAACTGTTTCAATGACTCTTCATCTCATGTTCTTGATATTTATTGCTTATTTATATATATTAATTATTATTTACTCACTTATTATTTATTTATTTATTTGTTTGTTTGTTTCTTTTTCTTCTATATTAGGTATTGCATTGAACGGCTCCTGCTAAGTTAATAAATTTCACAACACATGCTGGTGATAATAAACCTGATTCTGATTATTGTTTCTTCTTTTTACATTTTCACAGTTTGTTGTCTTCTGCATTCTGGTTAGACTGAGATGGACGGTCATTCATTGAATCAGCTACTGTTACTAATCTATAGATTTGTTAAGTATGCCCACAAGAAAATGAATCTCAAGGTTGGATATAGTGACATGTATGTACTTTGATAATAAAATGTACTTTGAACTTTGAACTTTAGTTAGTTCCTGAAATGCTTCCTGGATGCCCATTGGTAAAAATTCTCTTTCCTTCTCCTCAACATAGTGAACTTGGCCTTTTCTCCTTGGAGCGAAGGAGGATGAGAGGTAACCTGATAGAGGTGTATAAGATGATAAGAGGCATTAATCGTGTGGATAGTCAGAGGCTCTTTCCCAGGGCTGAAATGGCTGCCAAAAGAGGGCACAGGTTTAAGGTGCTTGGGAGTAGATACAGAGGGGGGTAAGTTTTTACGCAGAGAGTGGTGAGTGCGTAGAATGGGCTGCCAGCATCGGTGGTGGAGGTGGATACGATAAGGTCTTTTAAGAGACTCCTGGACAGGTACATGGTGCTTAGAAAAATAGAGGTCTATGTATAATTCTAAGGCTATAATTCTAGTAATTTCTAAGGTAGGGGCATGTTTGGTACAATTTTGTGGGCCAAAGGGCCTGTATTGTGCTGTAGGTTTTCTATGTTTCTTTATCTACCAATGTCTTCAATAGTAAAATGAAAACTCCAGTACCCAATCTTGCTCATGTTCATTATAGCTCCCAACAAGCTTCAGTGACCTCCACAGTGATTTCCAACAGCCATTCCAACCACAAAGGACCTTCCAGGACTCTTCCTCTTGACCTGAAATATTAGCTGCTTCACTTTCTATAAATGCTGTCTGACCTGCTGGGTGCTTCCAGCAGTCCCTGTTTCATAGTCTTGAACTGGTGTCAGCCACTGATGAAATTAGATATGCAGTCAATAGTCAGTGTGGTTAGCATGTCCAAAGGAGGAATTCATGATAATGAGCTCACAGCGTGAATTGTGTGATGTCCGCAAAGGGTGAAATGGTGCTTATTTTACTTATTTATTGAGATACAGCGTGGAGTAGGTCTTCAACCTTTTGAGCTGTGCCACATTGCAGCCCATCAGTTTAATGTTAGCCCAATCACGGGACAATTTACAATGACCAATTAACCAACCAGCTGTTACACTTTGGGACTGTTAGAGGAAACCCACACTCACAGAGAGAAGGTACAGCCTCCTCACAGGCAGTGTCTGGAACTGAACCCATGTCACTTGTATGATAACCACTGTGCTACTGTGCCGCCCCCAAAATTTTGATTATTAGCCCCAGAGCTCATTTCCGGCGCATCATAAATATCAAAAAATATTCTAACATTTTCCTCAAAATCTTGAGTGTCAGACTGTGAGGATATAAACTGGATATTTTCAGAAGATAAGGCGTCAATTTTTCTTTATGTTTCCAATAGGTAGATTACACTGAAAGTAAATTATGATCTTAGCTTTACCATCCTGGGACAACTGCTTATTTGTTTTGCTTTTTGAACAATTCTCTTTATTTGAACAACTCATCTAAGCTATACCCAGGTAAAAATCTGGATGAATCTAATACTACATTAAAGCATATAAGTGTTCTCAGAATTCAATACAGAAAAAATGTGGAATTAGGTCACATTTTACATACTGAAATGTAAAACAGTCCAAACTATGCACTTCATTGTGGGGAGCAATAGGGGTCCTTTTTACCAGTAGGAAATTCTAAATGATGTTCTGTACAAGAGTTCCTGAAATAGAACTGGGTCTTCATTTCCATACTTTGTGTAAAAAAAAAATTTCTGTGTTCTGTCCAAAGGTATAAATTGTGATCTTAGTGTTGGAGCTACAAGTAAGATATCATATTTATTTAGCCTAATAATGAATATTTTAATGCGTTTTCTGGTATGAAGAATGGTTTGATAGCACGACCCCCAACTAAGCTCGACAACTTCTGAAAGAGGGAAGGGACATGAGAATCTGCTGATGCTGGAATCTGCAGTAACAACTAATTTGCTGGAGGAGATCAGTGTCTGTGGGAGGAAAGGAATTGTCAGTGTTTTAGATCGAAACCCTGCATCAGGACTGCCGATTGTTAGTTGTTTCTTAATGACCTAGCTGTCAATGCAAGGGATAAAGCTGTTTCATTTCATCGTCACCAATCTATCTGTGGCAAAGTGATTATCACACACAGTAGGGTGGAGACAAAGGCCCATTTCACATCCAATGTTGCATGGCACATTGCTAAGTAGGATAGACTCAGAACAGATCTGGCAACTTAAAACTGGACAATAATGGTCAGGAACCATCAGCAGCAGCAAACATATCAATTTGTCGGCTCCTAGCTTGGCATAACCCACACTCCATCGGTCTCATTGAGCCAAGGGATAAACCCCTCATCAATGAGTGCAGAGAGGGTATGTGGCACAGGACTACAGTCACGCAAAATAGAAAAACAGCATGCAATAGAAGAAGCTATGTGACTCCAGAACCAAAAGATCATATTAATACTCTGCAGGCCTGTGACATCTAATCCTGAAACTGATGAACAATTTAACAGCTGACAGTTCTGAGATCATACCACAGAACAGTAAAGTGCACGAGCAGGCCATGTGGTTCTGAGCTAGTTACACCTCATCCTTCCATGTTGTACAGGATCCGCATCCTTCCACTCTCTCCATCTTCACATAACCAAGAGCCTCTTAAAAGCAGCTGTGGTACCTGGTTCCAAGACCAACCCTGTCAGCATTCTCCAGGCACTCATTGCTCTCCAAGTAAAAAGCTTGCCTCGACCATTTCTTTTGTACTTATTTACTATTTATTCAGATACAGCACAGAATAGGGCCTTCAGCTATGGTGCCCAGCAATCCCCCGATTTAACCTGAGTCTAATCATTGGACAATTTATAAAGACCAATTAACTTAGCAACTGGGGGACTTTCCACTTGACCTTCAAACACCCTTCCCATCAATTAAACACAGATTCTGCAGGCACATTGTAAGTGGTGGTGAGTTTCAGCTTCAATACACACCTTTGCTGAGAGGTGGCTGCGGGAAAGTGGAGTGCGTTTTCTCTGGTCTCTCTGTGTGCACACATCGCCAGACGCTCTCTTCACACTGCTGCCATCGGTAATCAGGCGCAGTATCCTCAGGACCCACACCACCAGATTCACAGATAGTTATCACCCCTCAACCATCAGGTTCCTGAACCAGAGGGGATAACTTCACTCAATCCAACTTGCCTGATCACTAAATTGTTCCCAGAACCTATGGATTCACTTGCGATGCTCTCTTGCTCATCTCGTGTCATGTCCTTTATACCTATTCCTTATTTATCATTATTATTATTTTTTCTTTCTTTTTTTTTGCACAGTTTAATATTTTTTGCACATGTTGGTGTGGCTTTTCTGTAATTCTATTATGGTTATTGGATTTATTGAGTATGCCTGCAAGTAAATGAACTTTAGGGTTGTATGCAGTGACACATATTGTCTTTGGTAATGAATTTACTTTGAACTTTGACTGTAGTGCAATAGGTTGGTCTTGAAGGTGTTGACTGTGAGGCACAACGCTCAAGAAGGTTAACATCAAACAAGACCAAGCAGCCCTATCTATCAGCTAATCGTACATTCCCTCCACCAGTGACTGGAGATTGCGCTATCTGGAATTCATCTAGACTACCCCAGCAGCAGCCTCCAAACTTGCAACCCCCACCTCTCCGACAAAGCTGGCAGGGATATGGGAGAGCCAACTCCGCAGCTTCTCTCCAGGTCATACGGATTTTCATTCGTTATATTGTACTTCTTAGATTTCCTGTGAATGCCTGCAAGAAAGTGAATCTCAACACAGTCATAGTTACAGAACACTACAGCACAGAACAAGCCCTTCAGCCCATCTAGTTCTTACCAAACTATTAATCTGCCTCATCCCTTTGACCTGAACCATTGCCCTCCATACGCATCCCATCCATGTACCTACCCAAGTTACTCTGAAATGGTGAAATTGAACCCACATCCACCACTCCTGCTGGCAGCTTGCTCCACATACTCACAACCTTCTGAGTGAAGAAGTTTCCCCTCATGTTCCCCTTAAACATTTCACTTTTCACGCTTAACCCATGACCTCCAGTTGTAACCCCACTCAACCTCAGTGGAAATTTTCTAGGGAATAAATTCCTAACCCATTCAACCTTTCCTATAACTCAGGTACTCAAGTCCTGGCAATAGACTTGTAAATTTTCTTAGAACTCTTTCAATTTTATTTATACCTTTCCTATAGGTAGGTGATCAGAATTGTTCACAGTACCCAAATTACGAATGTTTTAAGCAATTGGAACATAACAACCCAACTCAAGTACTCAGTACCATTAATTTAAGAAGGCCGACATACCAAAAGCTTTCTTTATCACCCTATCAATCTGTGGTGCCACTTCGAAGGAATAATGGGTCTGTATTCTGAGCTTCCTCTGTTTTACTGCATTCCTCAGTGCCCTACCTCTCACCACATAAGGTCTACACTGGTCAGTCCTCCGAAAGTGAAACGCTTCACAGTTATCTGCGTTAAATTCCATCTCCCATTTTTCCAGCTGGTCCAGATGCCACAGCAAGGCTTGATAATCTTTTTTGCTATCCACCATACCACCACCCCCTCCCCCCAGTCTTGGTGTCATCAGCAAATTTACTGATCCAGTTAACCACAGTATCATCTGAGTTTGTTGATAGGGATGACAAACAACAAAGTACATAGCACCAATCCCTACAGCACACCACTAGACACAAGCCTCAAGTCAAATAAGCAATCATCTTCTACTGTTCTCTGGCTTCCCCTGCAAAGCCAATGTCCAATCCAATTTACAACCTCATCTTGAATGCCCAGTGACTGAACCTTCGTGACCAACCTGGCTTTTTCTTAGAACCTTTCATCAACAACGGAACAACATTAGCTATCCTCCAATCCTCTGGCACCTCTCCTGTTGCTGTCTTAACTATCTTTGCTAGGGCCCCTGCAATTTCTGCACTTGCCTCCCAAAGGAGCAACTTGTTAGGCCCTGGGGATTTATCCACCCTGATTTGCCTCAGGTTAGCAAACATTTCCTCTGTAATCTGTACAGGCTGCATGAAGTTAATGCTGCTTTGCTTCACTCCTATAGACTCTGTATCCACCTTCAGAGTAAATACAGATACAAAAGTCTCTTTAAGATCTCTCCCATCTCTTACAGCTACTTTGATCTTACAGAGAACCAATTTTATCCCTGACTGTCCTTTTTCACTTAATATACTGTAAAAGCCTTTTGGATTCTCCTTCAGCTTGTCTGCTGGAGCAACCTTGTGCCTTATTTTAGCCCTCTTGATGTCCTTCTTAAGTGTTCCCTTGCATTTCTTATACTCCTCAAACACCTCACTTGTTCCCATCTGACTATATCTGCCATGCACTTCCTTCTTTTTCTGAACCAGCACCTCAATGTCACTCAAAAACCAAGGTTCCTTAAACCCATTGCCCATGCCTTTTATTCTGACAGGAACATACAAACTTTTTACTTTGAAAATTTCACTTTTGAAGATGACCCACTTAGCAAGTACATCTTTGCCAGAAAACAGCCTGTCCCAATCCACACTTGCCAGATACCATCAAAATTGGATTTTCTCCAATTCAGAATCTCAGCCGAAGGGCCTTTTCCGTAATTACCTTGAAACAAATTATGATCAAAGGATGCCAAGTGTTTCCCTACACAAACTTTTGTCACCTGCCTTGTCTCATTCCCTAATAGGAGCTCTGGTATGAGATCTCGGACTCTAGCAGCCTGGCCTGCTGTGTTTGTCCAGCATTTTGTGTATGTTGCCTAGGAGATATAGTATCACACTTTCTCTAGATGGGACTTCTATGTACTGTATTGATTAAAGAAACTTCCCTGAACAGATTTGACAAACACTTTCCCATCCTGCCCTTTTACAGTACAGGAGTCCCAGTCAATACGTAGAAAGTTATAATCACCTACTATCATAACCTTATGTTTCTTGTAACAGTCTGTTTTCTCTCTACAAGCTTGCTCCTGTAAAACCTGCAGACTGCTGGGTGGTCTATAAAATAATCCCATTAACATGGCCAAACCTTTCTTATTCCTCAGTTCTGCCTATAAAGCTTCACTAGATGAGCTTTCCAATCTGTCCTGACTGAGCACTGCCATGACATTTTCCCTGACTAGTAATGCCATCAATGCTTGAATCTCTCCAGTTCTATCTCATCTAAAGTAATGGAACCCCAGAACACTGAGCTACCAAGTCCTGCCCGTCCTACAACCAAGTCTCACTAATGGCCACGTTGTCATAATTCTACGTGCTGATCTATGTACTAAGCTCATCAGCATTCCCTACAACACTCCTTCGATTGAAATATATACAGCTAGGAACATTAGTCCCACCGTGCTCAATCTTTTGATTCCTGACATTGTATGTAGCTTTAACAACATCTTTCTCCACATCCACTCCACCAAGTGTTCTGTTGCTCTGGTTCCCAACCCCCTCACCCCGCAACTCTAGTTTAAACTACGCCATCCCCCCTCACCCCATTCCAAACGCATCAGCAAACCACCCTGCTAAGATACTGGCCCTCCTCCAATTCAGGTGCAAAACTTCCCTTCTGCACAGTCCCACCTTCCCTGGAAGAAAGCCCAATGATTCAAAAATCTGAAGCTTTTCCTCTTGCACCATCTCCTTAGCCACATATTAAACTGTATGGCACTCCTAGTTCTGGCCTTACTAGCACATGGTACGGATAGCAATCCCTGGAGGTCCTGTTCTTTAAATAGCACCAAACTTCCTGAACTCACTTTGCAGGACCTTGTCACCCCTTCCTATGCCATGGGTACCCCACATGGACCAGAAACTCTGGTTGCTCACTCACCCATTTAAGAATGCCATGGGTTCAATCTGAGATGCCCCCTGACCCTGGCACCTGGGAGGCAACAAACCATACAAAAATATCATTCTTGTCCACAGAACCTCCTTTCTGTTCCCCTAACTAACAAATCCCTTATCGGTACAGCTTACCTCTACTCCCCACTTCCCTTTTGAATCACTCTTTTCCAGAGAACTGACAGCTGTGGCTTTCCTCTGCCAGGTCATTCCCACCCACTCCTCCTCAGTATCCAAAGCGGTATACCTGTTGTTGGAAGGTATGGCCAAAGGGATACATTGCACTGGGTGCCAATCCCTTTTCCCCCTCCTGACAGTAACCCAGCTACCTCTGTCCTGTTAGTTCCTTGTATGTGCTGTCTATCCACCCCCCCCCCCCCCCCCGCCTCCTAAATAATCCAGAATTCTTTCCGTTCTAGCTCCAGCTCCTTGATACAGTCTGTTAGAAGCTGCAGCTGGTTGTAGTTGTCAGGGACACTGGAGGTCTCCCTGCCTTCCCACATCCCACAAGAGGAGTGTTCCACAATCCTGCCTGGCTTCTCCACTGCTCTAAATGGAAAGAAAGAAAGAAAGAAAGAAAGAAAGAAAGAAAGAAAGAAAGAAAGAAAGAAAGAAAGAAAGAAAGAAAGAAAGAAAGAAAGAAAGAAAGAAAGAAAGAAAGAAAGAAAGAAAGAAAGAAAGAAAGAAAGAAAGAAAGAAAGAAAGAAAGAAAGAAAGAAAGAAAGAAAGAAAGAAAGAAAGAAAGAAAGAAAGAAAGAAAGAAAGAAAGAATAACAAAAAAAATCCACCTATGGTCTCTCTCACTGCTGTAACCTCAATGAGCAAAAGCCTCAACTGACCTCTCTAACACTGGCCCACTCGCACAAAGGCTGCTCCCACAATGGCCACTCCACTTGAACCTCACTTATTTTTATTGGACCTTGCCGAGTCCTAGTTATGCACAACCGAATGTCTCCATGGGAACTGTGGGGCGCAAAATGTGCCAAACCTCCCTACTTGCTTCTTTTAATCTCTTTCTCAGTCTACACAATCCAATGTCTCCCCAGAACTGCGGCACACAAAATGTAGCATTTGGTGATATATAGGTACTTCGAAAATAGATGTACTTTGAACTTCGAAATTTGAGGTCAGTTACCCAGCCCTGTAAATATATCTCCAGTCCTCATCTTCACTAGCTCTAAATTCTGTAACCACCTCCCTAGTAATATTGTGCCACACTTTCCCAAGAGCAACAGTGGCAGTTCAAGATTAAGTTTCGCCACCAGCCCTCAATGGTGATCAGAGAAGGGCAATAAATACACAATAAAAAGAAACTCTTCTGAAGTTCCTGTTCTTTCATGCTGGAATACATTGTAATCCCTGGGACACACGGATCTTGTATAATCACAATCCTCAAAATAGAAATTGGTTTTACTTATTCTGTTACACCACCAATGACAGATAATGCAGCTCCCAAATCCTATCATTTTGGTTTTTATGTGCTAAATACCCTTTATCCTTCTCCATCTCATGTTTTCTGCAATAATTTCCACAAAACCACACCAGTCTCTCACTCCATCCTCTCCTACCCAGCCAGTTGAAGCATTTTGTAATTTGTAGTTATTGTCTGCACTGTGTTAATAAAACTTTGTGCCTGACTGTGTCCATTAAGGTAGAAATATTTGCCTGAAAGAGACACTCAATGAAGATCTGATGCAGAGTCTATGGGTTGAATGGCCTTCTGTGGCATAATGGTACTGGTATGATGTTTCTATACTTACAATAATGAAAGCCTTAGATATACCATAGGTTTATCTATGCAAGATCATTATCATTAGCAAGATGTCCATCTATTTGCAGCTGCAAGCAACAGAGTTGAAGGAAAAGATAAAGATCATTCAACGCTGAATAATTATAAAGATTTCTTGACAGCCAGCACAAACCCCTTTGATTATGGTGCCATTCAAAGCCAAGAAATGAAGTCCATGGATTCAGAAGTCCTTGGACACTGCACTAGAGGGCTTGATGGAAGATATGGAATGTATTAAGAAGTATTGTATCTCCACGTGCATGGGAATCATAAAATCAATGAAAGGAATCCAACAATGAAAAGGATAAAATTCCTCAAAAGCTTGAAATGGGCATTAAAGTACAGTGAATGAATCTTCAAAAATCATATCCCTTCAACTGCATCAATTGCACCATTATTCTCCAACACTGCTCAAAGTATTAACATCATATCACTCACATAACCACAACCCCCATCAATCAGGATTCATACCTAATATTAGCTTCAACTCATCTGACATACAATACACTGCCATTAACTTCTTCCCACATTTAACGATTATATTGGATTGTGCTGTTCAAACATGGCAATTACATCACTCAAACCAAGCTCGCCACAATGTCTGACAGAATGTTTTCTCTTGCAGGAGGTGGGGCATAAATGGAGCTAGCTGAGGGCAGCTCTTGACATCCCACATAATGTAATCCTCCATGGAATAAATGATGGCCTGTATTAGAATAACTTTGACAAGCAGAAAATTTTAGGCTATGATCAATGATGATGTGTCCTTAGACCTAATCCTTCTCATCTCAAGCTCTTTCTCTCTCAGTCTCTTCTAGTTAACACATGCAGAGAAGGTAAGCAGGTAACCGTGTAAATCTAACTTACAGCAATCACAACTTTCAGACCCCAAGAGAAAAGTTAGTTTCAGGTAGGAGAGCTGCTTCCACTGTGTCCTGGATAGAAATGGCATTCTCCCAGCAGCTTGAGCTGCTCTGTATTCCCTTTGCTCCAGTTCCCAGGCAAATGACAGCAACTTTCAATAAGGGGTCTTTTCAGAAGCACTGAAGAGAGCAAAAACATCCTTAGCACTTATCAAACGACTTGCCTTGAATGAATTCTACTAAGCAATAAATGTGTGGAGCTGTAGCAACAGAAAGAAGAAATCAAGCATCAAATAACTTGTTAAAAAAGATCTATCAGAAAAAAAAACACAGGTGAAGTCTCCCACACACGAGAAGATCTGCAGATGCTGCAACACGCACAAAATGCCGGTGGAATGCAGCAGGCCAGGCAGCATCTGTAGGAAGAAGCACAGTCGACGTTTCAGGCCTGACATCCCAGGTGAGGTCTCTTCCTTGTTTTTGCTATGTGTTCAATCTAAATGGTATATTTGAGCCCCAAGCTAGAAGAGATGAAATCAACTGAGCTTGGCATCACTCAACATTCTTTCAGCAGATGTAGGTATTTCCTGCTAATGTCTTTAGCTAAATGCCAGCCTTTACAACTGTGTGTGCACACACATTTGATGCCTGTATGGTTCATTGTCACAAGTCAAAAAGAACTGCCATTCCCCCCCCACCCCCGTCCCCTCATTTCACACTCAGTAACTTGTAGCCGAAAATAAATCAGAGAGAAACTTTAAGAAGGGGGGTTATGAATGAAGCATATTAACAGAAGCTGGAGCTTTGCAAAGGCAAGGTTTTATACATTTTGGTGCTCAATACTGCCAACATTCAGTACTTACCTTAAGCTATTCCACTCTCAAATGAATTATTATGTAGAGGAGCTAAATAGTTGTCTAATTTGGTATTATTTTGGAAAAATAATCCAAGTTTCAATTGTAAGTTCTTAAACTAAAACAACAAAACAGGAACATTATCAAATATTGAGTACATTGAATGCTTTGAATTTATCGAGGACCAACAATGAAAGTTTTATTTATAGTTTTAACATGTCTTGCAGAATTAAGTTGACTTCAAATCTGTCAAAGATAATATTGAACATATAAATAAATTAAGTGGTCTTGCACAGAAAACCATTTACTATATCAAGGAAGACTCACAGGGACAGTTTAAGCATAATAAATTAGTTAGGCTTTAGCATAAACATTTAGCATTAAATCTAGTTTGAAGACACAAGAGCATCAGATAGTACGCAGTAAGCTCTGTTTGATGAATCTCTCCACAGTTCCTAGGGGATAGATTACATTAACGCATCTTCTTTTAGTTTCTAATCCAGGCTTCATTTGATTTGTAACTTGATGTAGTCAATTGGTGAAGCAATGCTTCAGAGCTTATAAAGGCCGATTTATATAATCATTCTATAGGCTGTGGTACAGCCGGTGTAGTTACTTACCACAAACCAATCTTTTGTACTTCTGTAGCCTTGATTTTTTTTTTGTGTGGTAAATAGCAAGGCTTCAGGGTTTCCAGTGCTCACTTTAATTGGTTTTCTGCTTGAACTTTTAAAAAACTGTTATGTCAAAATCCCATCAAGATTTTTCCACAAAATTTAGCTGTGGGCCTTATTTTCTGATGTGTCACTTGTTTGACAAAGTTGTTGATGTAATATCTTAAAGGCAAGTAATGCATTATTTCTGTCTATAATAATAATACAGGAACCATGACCTAATAATATATAAAACATCTGTTATATTTATTTCCCATTCCTTCTGTTCTCCATTAATATAAAATCCTATTTCTAAGTGAATTTTGATTGATTTATGTATAGTTATAACCAACAATTATTCTTCTGTTATGAGTTTTCTACACTTGAGAAAAGTCAAATGCTCCTATAAACTGGAGAAATGTGTATTTTTGTAGATCCTTCTTTGAATATTTAATAAATTTCTGTGATGGTTTTGATGAGGTTAATTAAAACATTAACTATTTTCTCTTTCCGGTACAAGTAAATCTCTGATCCTTACAGAGAATTTTCAAATATTACTTGTTACTACGTCTCATTAAATCCTTAGCTAAAGAACTCTTCTGTATTTTAATATGCCTTCCATTAATGGCATCTGAAATATAGTTGCCTGAAGTAGTTCCACACAAAGTAAACAAGCTTCAAATCATTGAATTTACAACTTAAAACCGAACTGCATTGACGATTACTAAAGTAATTACAGAATTATCACCAAATACGCATTGTATAATTTAGTTGATGGTAGGTAAAACATAAGGCAACCTGAACATTAAGTTGGTCATGATTAGTGTTCCTAACATATGCCATTTCTCCTTAACTGCTAAGGATACATGGGAGTAGCTGATTGCAAACTCCACCAGAAAGCTTTTCAAAGAGAGCCATCACCAAATTGTCTCCTGTCTATTTTCCCAAACTTGAAGTTAGTACTTAACCTTCCTGCTTAGGACCCCGGATGCTTGTTTATAGATTGAACCTAGCAGGTAAGGATAGATGTGAGTAAAATTTAATATAAAGGATGTTAACTCAATGATGAGTTCATTTAGAAAATATAATCTTTTAACTACATAATTGCTGAATAATCAAGAGGGATTATCTATTGAATATGTAATGCATACATAATCCAAACACTTTTCAGAATTTAAGCAAAACACATAAAGCATATAACAAATGTGTTCTACATACTTCTTGACAGAATAAATCAAAATAACTTTTTTTTTTGGATGGACATTACTTAGTAATACAGTTGAGTAGCAAATGAACAGTTTAGCTTCTGCAGAAAGTTGCAATTAGGGACCTGGAATCAAAGAGAGACAAAGCACAGAAACAGGCCTTTGGCATGTCAGGTTGGTGCCAAGCACCAAGCACCCATTCTGACATTCATCCTAGCCTGGCTTATTTTCTGGGTGCTGCAGTGGAGATATAGCTCTACCAATGGAGGTGTAAGGCGCTCCTTCCTTCTGCTAGCCTGCAGGTGTAGTCCCCACCCCCAATCAGTGTCATGTGAAGCCATGGGAGCAGGTAGTGGGTGGTCATTTGAGCAGCTGGTACATATCACAAGTCCTGGTTATGCAGCCACTGATGCCAGGCAGACAATCTCTGAAGAGTATTGATAATGGTTGGGATTGCCCATCTTGTTAAAACACTGTCCAGAATAAGGTGATGTTAAACCAGTTCTGCAGAAAAATTTACCAAGAATAATCATGGTCATGGAAAGACCAGGATCGCCCAAGTCATACCGTCATACAACACGGCACATAATGAATGAGTCCATTTTACTCCCTCAACGTTCCTATCAATTCTCCCCTGATCCCCATTATTTTGCTCTCATTTTGCACCATTTATTTGTACATTTTTATTGCATTCTAGAGGGTTTTTTTTAGGTATTGCATTCTATTGCTGTCACAAAACAACAAATTTCATGACACGTTGTACGTCAGTGATAATAAACCTGATTCCGATCCAGATTGTACCACTCACCTACATATTGGCCAATTAACCTACCTGTCAGTTTTTGGGATATGGTTGGAAACTAACACATAGACGAAGACTAGACAGAACATGCAAGCTCCTTCATTTTTCCAATGCTATCAATGATCTGTATTTGGATATTTACAAATTGGAACAACAATGGTAAACTTCTATCGTAAACTTCATATCTTTACGCCATACATGTATATGTGAAACACATGATGTCCAGGTGGTTGCATAGATTACATAGAAGAGTACAGCACAGTGAAGTGTATGAGGTCCAAGGAGGGGTAACGCCACTAGTGAAGGGGCTTGTTGTGTCCATTCCAGGGCAGCTCACACTGGACACTCACCTCTCACCTGTGACTCCAAGTAGTTGTTTGCATGTGACCCCAGTACACCGCTTCAACAGGTGAGCTAAACCAGGTAGCCAGCGGTCCTCATGCCCCGGTGAGTTAGGGACATGCTTGTCCCAGCATGTGAAGTCAGCTCCGGCAGACCGAGTGGAGGAAATCTACAGTGAAATCCAACTCCCAGAAAGGTGGTTCTGCAACACTCCATGGAAATGGAAGGGTTTGACTAGACAGAAGATGTCATGGTCATCTGCTGCAACCAAGGCAGACCCCAGTTTGTGATGCTTGTTTGTACCACTGGATTTGGATTTCTGAGGTCAAGAGAGTGGAACCGCCCCTATGCAACAGTTCTTCCACTTTGAAAACTCTCCCACACGGGTTCTGTCATTATTGGACACGATGGACAACCACCACAGCAAAGTAGAGCAAGTAGTGATAGATAAACTATGACAAGATAACTTTGACAAGCTTCTTGAGGATGAATCTTCAGCTATAACTCCTTATCACTGCTGTGAAATCTTGTGCTCACCGCATTAGTGCCTGTTCTGTTCTAATTGCATGGAAGTCTTTATACACATTCCAGAAAATCTATGTATCGATAAACTAGTATATGATAATACTGATGTGAATTTCCTTGATCATTCGAGGTACAAGTGTCCTTGGCATACTGCCTCTGACAACATTATAGATACCTTTAAAAAAAAACAGGTTAAAAACACAAGGGATTTTGCAGATGCTGTAAACCCAGAGTAACATGCACAAAATGCTGGAGGAACTCAGCAGGGCAGGCTGCATCTATGGAAAAGAATAATCTGTCCACATATCAAGCCAAGAACCTGCAACAGGACTGGATTGCAAGCTTATATTTGTTATAATAAAGTACACATAGACTTTCAGCACTGCCAGTAATGAAATTTTATCGATATAATTAACTCTGTGTTGCATTCAAAGTGTCACTGGTTAATCTGTTCTGCACCTTATTGTATTAGTGTATGCACTTTAGTGTATACACTTTAGTTTTGTTTATTTATGAGTAACCCATCCGTACATTTCGTCCTTATCAGTGATTAGTTATTGTAAGTTATTATGTATTATGTGTACTACGTGTAATACAGCACTTTACACCCTGGTTCACAGAAACTTTGTCTCATTTGATGGTATACATGTATATAGTTAAATGACAATAAACTTGACTTTATATGTGCTGAAAATATTGATCTTCATGAACACAGATGTTTTGACAGGATTGTATACAGATTCAAGGCTTTTTTGTGGTTGGTACTATTCTGAATACATCATCCATCTGTCCCCCCCCCCCAAAAAAAAAACAAAACCCATTATGTTAATGTTTTGTTATATTAACAAAACTCAAAAGTGTTCCTGAACTGAATATATTGAAGTTCAACCACTAGGTGGCTTAATGGCAGTTAGTTTTTCCCCACTATTCCAGTTCTCAGGTCACAAATTATGCAGAGAAAAAAATCAAACAGCTGGAAATCTGTCACATAATTATGTAATGATTATACTTAACTGAATGATTAAATTATTTCTGGAACTGTTGATGAACTAATTAGGAGTGAAACAACTGTAAATGGTCAAAATACTATTGGTTGTTATTGACATTGGGTGTGTTGGGCTTGACAAGGAATAATTATTACGAGCTCAGGAGAACAAGGTAATGTAGAAATAATTCAATGCTGCCTAGGGAATGTGAAAAAAAATAACAGAGTTCCTATTAACATTAAAAAATGAAGGGGCAGCAAATGTACAATTATGTAATCAATAAAACAAGAAAATGTACTTTTCTGATTTGTGTGCTAAATCATATTAGCAGGGTTACTCATGTAGTAACACTCAGAAAAATGTTTTAAAGATTGAAAGCACAGTCAAGTGCTGATAAGATTTCATTTGGTGATTCTGCAATTTTTGATCATAAGAACTTTACATACGACGAAAAGACTGCCATGTCTTGATTTACATCCAATCCAATCTCTTCCAATAACAAATAAATTCTCTCTTTAAAGTAATGACAGTCTGTAGAATTAGGGCTCCAATCTGGATCATCTGGGAATCTTGGGATGGCATCAGCTCCAATTAAATGAGCACAACAAACTGCGCAGACCGAGAACAAGTTCAGCCTGATTCATTCCACCAGTGGGCCACAGTGGCCAAGTGAACAACCTCCAAGTACATTGCTAATCCAGAAAGTTCTGTCACTTCATGCCCAAACACAACAAGAAGAGAAATGCAGCTGAGGCTGTTCAAGTATGAAGAATATGTGAGCAGGAGGCTGGACAGGTTGGTTACACGTTATCACCACTGACTTTATATCACCATATTAAGTAAGAAATGTCAGCCTTTCATTTTCTTCAGTTTTCTTTCCAGGTTCTCCTAAGTCTCAAGGTTCCTGTCACGGAGAGTGTGGGAGAGCATGAAAATCGGGCGTAGGCTGAATCAAAGCCACGAGGTCCCGGCCCCAGATGCAACTGAACACAATGCGCGGACGGTAATTTGCAGGCTGAATCAAGGCACCGAAATCCGCATATCCAACCAGCAGAACACGTTGCTCGGACGGAGAGTTAAGTGCCGGGCCAAATTGAAAAGGTCATGGTGCTGAGGCCTGAGGCGAGCTTTACTCAACTCTGCACTGAACTGCAGAACTCTCTTGTGGAATTCAGTTCAGAAGCACTATTTTGCTTGTAAATAATGTTTGCATGATTTTTTTTCCAGTCCACATTGGGTGTTCAACAGTCTTCTTTTTAATAGGTTATGTTTTCTTCATATTTATGGTTTCTTTTTTCTGGGCATGATGTGTTTTTTATTTTCTGCACACTGGTTATTAGACAGTCCTTATATATATATAAATTTGATTTTTGTGGGGGGGGGGGGGGGTTCCTTTGTTTCCTGGCTGCCTGTTAGAAGACGAATTCAATGTACTTTGAAATTTGAACTTTGATGTCACTGAGAGGTCGAGTAGTTAATTCAAACACCCATACAAACAAAGTCAGGTAACAAGCACAAGTGCAAGAAAAAAGATGCAATACTCACTTTCCCCAATCATATCAATTCCTAACCAAGCACCTACCATGGCCAATATTTCACCAAGACGACCACAACCTTGTCGTAAGGTTTGAAGGCTTGCATGCCTCAATGACCTGGAGAGCTATGTTGGCGGGAGTCAGGGTCTTCTTGTATCTGACTCCTGATTAGGTTACCCATGCCAAACAGGTCAAAGGGTAAAGGCCAGACTAAGGGAGTCCCATCGGTCCCCCAGGTTCGGGCATTCAGCTCAGGGCTAACAACTCTGACTGGTCAAAAACAATTGTTATAGAAACAGAAATGAAGAATTCTTCTATATCTGTGTGTGACCGTATGGTGGTGGACCAGAGATGGAGTAAGTCAGTAAGCGATGTTGATACGTCAGGGGCTGACCACTCATGCCAGATGAACTATAAGCCTTATCACAATAAAGCAGTATGAATTGGATACAACTGAGCTCTTGATCTTTCCAGGAGAAAGAGAATGTCTTAATTTCCTCTACCTCCACCAACTTCTTTAACTCCAACAACCTTCTGAAATCTCGAGTCAACATATAATATTGCTTCAATATTCATTATGTATGTCTCTGATAAGGAACATCAGGTAGTTAAACAAGCAGATTATTTTTTGTACATGAGACTTGATGCAAAACCAACTGTGTCTCTGAAGGTGGAAGGCCTTATCTCTTTGTAAAGAGTTTTTACCACCGAGGTACTTAGTCTCTGATGATCTCACAACACCATCATTATCAGATTTATCTTTGATACTTTCTTTCACCTAAAGCTAGGCCACTTTAACCACAGATGAGATGTTTATCTATTTTAACAGTTTATCTTCCCCTCTGAATCTGCACTGTTGAATGTAAGAAGTAGCAAACAGGAACTCTCAGACATTTTACTATTTACACAAAGTTTCAGTCAGACTTCCACAAATACAAATATAAATAAGATGGTTAAGTGAGCAGAGTAGCTTAGATGCTTTATATAAAAGTTGACAGCACTGAAGTTAAAAAGTATATATATTTTCCATCACAACAGCAAATTTAAGCCTCATCAATGAAGTTCCCCCTCACAATAATGTTAGCAATGAAAATGCTGGCAGATAATTGTACATCATTCAATTTCATCCACAGCGACTATTGAGGTAGCCTGTGTTGGTAGCAAGCAAAATCTTGGTTGGAGTGTGTGGGTGTCATCTTTGCCCAGAAAGGTAACTAGACCGACCATATAAATAGTCTGATTCTAAGGATATATTAGGAGTTGAGTGTCCAAGGAAGGAAGATTCAATTCTGACTTCTCAAATTCTTTTAACTAGCTAAAGTTAAGGGAACATTAGGAGAGTGGCAAAATTCTCAGCCCGGATATGCATCTCCAGCAATCCTCAAACTGTTCAATACCATTCAGATGCAAACTACATCATCTACTAGATGCTCTGCAATTATTCATCAAGTCTTTGGTTTCTCCACTTCCCAAGGCTTCTAGGAAATATTACAGGTTGTGGCTTCCCTTAAAAATCATACACCATCCTGTGTGTAAATTTGTCCCTCGTTATTACCTGTTTCAATGTTACAATTCTTTAACACCCATGTGGGAATTCTATCAGATCAAAAAAAAAGATTCAAGAACCAAGCTCACAAGCACCTCTCAAGCACGATAACCAATTGGCAATAAGTGAATGCCTTAACGTTGAAGTTCACATCCCATAAGTTTAAAAAATTGTGTTTCCTTTCTAAACCCTCTGGCCCTAATCAAGTTTAAAGTGTAATAAGAAAGAGAGATTTTCAGTTGGTTAGAACACATCCTTCAGGACCCTGCTACTTCTGAATTCTAATAAGAAAGGAGCAAACTGTTATTACACCCCTGTCCACATTAATAAGAAGTCTCCAACTGGGAACTCCCCGAAACTTCAACAATTCTATTCAACTTACCCTTCATTGGCTTCAGCAGACCTGCAGCCAGTTCCACTGAACCTTCATGAAAAACACCAGCACCTCTGCAGTCAAAAGCAGTTATTTCTAGAGGAACCTGGAATCCATTAGAAGTGAGGATGATTTTCACTTGCAGGATTGTGGATTTCAAAATGCCTCAGGATAAACATATAATGGAACAAAGGGTGGCATGGTAGCGCAGGGGTAGCACAGTGATTTACAATGTCAGCAAAAGAACTGAGTTCACTTCCTGCCACTGGCCGTAGGGAATTTGAACGTTCTCCGCGTGACTGCTAGGCTTCCTCCAGGTGCTCCAGTTTCCTCCTACAGTCCAAAGATGCACAGTTGTAGGTTAATTGCTCGTTATAAAGTGTCCTATGATTAGGTTAGGGATAATTAAGGGGCTGTAGAGCAGCACAGCTCAAAGTGTTGAAAGGGCCTATTCCATGCTATCTCTCAATAAATAAATAAATAAATAATAGCCCAAATATACACAGTTAGATCAGGAGCATTCCTACTCCTAACCACTCCTCTCAATGCCAAGATACGAGAGGTGATTGATAAGTTCGTGGCCTAAGGTAGAAGGAGTCAATTTTTTAAAACCTAGCACATTTATTTTTCAACATAGTCCCCTCCTACATTTACACACTTAGTCCAGCGGTCGTGGAGCATACAGATCTTGAACCTCCAGAAAGTGTCCACAGCAGGGGTGATTGATAAGTTTGTGGCCTAAGTAGAAGGAGATGAGTTATTAACTTCAAACTTTCACTCAAAGAGTTGACCTGCAGTTGCATATAATGACAGCTGTATAACTCATCTCTTTCTACCTTTGGCTACAAACTTATCAATCATCCATCTGTGGACACTTTCTGGAGATCCAAGATCTGTATGCTCCACGACCGCTGGACTAAGTGGAGGGAACTATGTTGAAAAATAAATGTGCTAGGTTTTCTACAATTGACTCCTTCTACCTTCAGCCACAAACTTATCAATCACCCCTTGTATTGCTCCGGAACAATATCCTCTTAATAACTTATAGTATTCCATTCACCGAGACTTAGTTAAATCAGTTGTTAAAATAAATTTTAATACCAATTCCTAGCAAAAACCATTCCTCAGAAAAGTTGATTTGTAATTTACACATAATCACTCAGAGTTGGCCACTGTACACTTGTTGGCATTCAATTTCGTTTTTCTATTCATTTTCCATCCTCTTCATTATCTCCACCCCTGAGTTAGCCAATTGATAACTGGTTCACTGTATATGCACTGGAATTCAGAAGAATGAGGAGTGACCTCATTGAAACCAGCTGAATGTTGAAAGGCCTCAACAAAGTGGATGTGGAGAGGATGTTTCCCAATGTGGAGGAGTCTAAGACCAGAGGACACAGCCTCAGAATAGAGTGTTGTCCTTTTAGAATGGAGATGAGGATTAATTTCTTTAGCCAGAGACTGGTGAATGTATGGAATTCATTCCCACAGGTGGCTGTGGAGGCCAAGTCATTGAGTATATTTAAGTCAGAGGTTGATAGATTCTTGATTGGTCAGGGCATGAAAGGATACAGGGAGAATGTAGGAGATAGAAGCCACGATGAAATGGCGGAGCAGCTGTGATGGGAAAAATGGCCTAATTCTGCTCCTATATCCTGTGGTTCGTATGATCTTATGATTTGTGGAATAAATGATCAATTAAGTTTGATTCTTCAGGAATTGCAAGAATCATTAACCCAGGTCTTCTCCATGGTTGGATATTGTTGTTCTTAATTCATTTTCTCATATCTGACATTTATTCTCCATCCATAAATGCCCTCCAGTTGCTGGTGGTGAACAACTCTGGTCCTTCCTCTGAAGGTGTTCCCACACTTCTGCTATGTAGAGACCTCCAGGATTTAGGTACAGTAATAGACTGGCAACTTATTTCCAAATCAGGTCTGAGACTTGTAGGGGAATTTACAGCTGGTGGTCTTCCTATTCCCTTCCTGTCATTGATCTCTTGGCAGTAAAGGATATGGATTTGGGATGTGGTCTGCAAGTAGACTGAATGACAATAGTACATTTTGCAGATGGTATTTACTTTGGTCGCAGTTCACCAGGGATGGAGAAAATAGATGCTTTTGGTTTGGTGTTCAGCAGGTGGCTTTTTCCTGGGTGGTGATGAGGTTCTTAAATGTTGTGGGAGCTGCACTTATTAAGGAAGTGAGGAGCATTCGATCGGACTGCGAACCTTTGTCTTGTAGATGGTGCAAAGGCTGTGGGGTGTTCAGAAGTATGCATTTGCCACAGGATGTCCACTCTCTGACCTTTTCTTGCAGCCACTGTCTTTATGTGACTGGTGCAGTTGAGTTTCTAGCCCATGATAATCCCCATGATCTCAGTGATAAGATCTCAACAATGGTAATGCAATGAAATATAGAGGGCAAATGGTTAGACTCTCTCTTGTTGGAAGTAGTCATTGATGGGGTCTTTATTGGCAAAGATGTTATCAGCCATTATCAGTCCATGCCTTGGTGTTTTCTAAAGTCCTGCTATAAGTTGGCACAGCCTTCTTCATTTGCTGAGGAGATGCCAATGGAATTGCACATTGTGCATTAATCATAGGACATCCCCACTTCTGACTCCATGGTGGACAGATGGTCATTGGTGAAGCAGCTGAAGATGGTTGTGACCAGGACACTGCCCTGACAAACTTCTGCAGTGTTATCCTACATTGGGGTGATTGATCTACAACAACTAAAGCCACTGTCCTCCAACTATTGGAGAGAGCAGGGCTGAGGACAGCTTGGAAGGACATGCTGTGAGCAACAGCCACTTAACAATTGTGTGTTCATATTCTTTTTGTTTAAGTATATACAGTAGTTTCAGTGTTAGTTGGCTCACATAGGTTCAGAATGTTCAGAATGAACCTGTGAGAATTTATTATCTCCTTTGTAAGATTAACTGGAAGGTTGATTCAATAAAAATAAAATCCCACATGCTGGATTATAAATCAACAGCTAAAGTTCATTGTGGATGGTACTGACACAAAATGTTCCATTTGACAGCAGCTGCATTCCCACACCTCTTGTCCTAGTCACCGATGTAAGCAATGTTTGTTGAAGCCTTGTATCTGTAAATAATAGCCTCACTGGTGAGCATGATGCAGACAATTGCCACACTCTTTCCTGCCACACCCGAGATGCCAGGCATGCTCAGAACCATTCACAGATTTAAAAAGGAAATACAAATGGCACAGACCAACAACCACTTTACAACAGCACAGAAAAGGTTCAAAATACTATAAGTGGTGTAACTCCTATACAAATAAAGAATTAACTGAAAAACATTTTGCTCTGCTTATCTGTTTACAAAGGAAATAAATCTTTGGACTGCATCTTGTTGACTGCTGCTTGAAACAGAAGGACAAGTGTTTTCCCAGTTGAGCATCAAAGGTCTGAGAGTTCTGTGCATGCGCTGTCAAATATGAATGTCCTGCCTTTGACAGGGAACTGTCCAATTACTCCACTGTTGAACTCCACAGAGAATTAGATCTGCCAAAAGATACAAGATTCCATTAATTTCAATGGGAATGGTCAGAATGTGAACTAGGAAGCAAAATTGTTTCTGGTATGTTTTGTAACTTCAAAACTAATCAAAAAAAAACACAGCAGCTGAGAGATCCATGTTTATGTCAGTGAGGTGTACACCTATAACATGGCAGTGTGACAATATATGTCATTCATGTACTTTTACATATAAGCTGCTGTGAATTATGTAAACAAACGAAGAATGCTTAATCAAACAATATATACACAATGTTACTTAAATATTACTGAAATATTAAATACACAACACTTTGCCTTTAATTTATCACTTTTAATTACTAATGTGTTCAAGTTAGTTAATTTTATTATTTTTCTTTCATTATTTTAAATTATTTGTTTCTATTAGAACAGGTTTTAAATGCCACTGAATGTCAGAAATTTTTAAAAATATCAGATTTGATATTTGATGAAGTTGTGAGCTTGATGCGGGGAAGGTTTGCTATGAAACATTTCAGGGCTGATTCAATGGCATGGATTTCTCCCTGCAATGACAGAAGCCCTGCCATCATCTTGACCAGGGGTGCCCAAACTGGGGTCCACAATCACCTTGCTTAATGGCATAAAAAAGGTTGAGAACTCCTGATCTAGACCAATCACAAGACCAGATGTTGTTGGTCAGTAAAATGAATTGCCCTCACCCAAACCAAATAAAACACAAACAAGGTCAAGTCTGCAGATGCTGGAAATCCAAGCAACGCACACAAAATGCTGGAGGAACTCAGCGTTGCCGAAGGGTTTTGGCCCAAAGCGTCAACTGTGCTTTTTTCCATAGATGCTGCCTGGCTGGCTGAGTTCCTCCAACATTTTGTGTGTGTTGCCCAGATAAAGTATGGCTATGATGGGACATTAGGTGGGTATTCCAGGAGGGAATACTATTTGCTCACTTTGAAATCATTGGCTAGCCATCCAAGTGACATATATCCTCCCATCTTACTGGCATTGGCATTTAGGGCAGCAATGAAAGTCCTCCATCTCTGGTGGTATTCAAAGCTTCTGCCATCATATCAGCAGCTTGGTTTTCACCAATGTCAGCCATGCAAGCATCGGGTGGAGACTCAGGAATATCATTACACACAGATGTAGAAGGATTCTTCATTGCTGTTTCCGTAACAATTTTGTTTTAGCAGTCAGGGTTGTCAGCCCTGAGCTGAACTCCAAACTGGAGGATCAGTGGACCACTCTCAGTCTGGCCTCTACCCTCCAACCCGCTTGGCATGGGTGACCCTACCAAGAAGCAAAATATAAAGCTCTGACTCCAGCCAGCATAGCTCCCTGGGTCACTGTGGCATGCCACAACAAGGTCAAGTTTCTTCCCATATACATGCCAGTTAACACTATGGTTTGTCAACCACAGGTGAGGTGCTGGGAGATTGAAAGATAGCTAATTTTGAGAGTCTGCTTCAGAAGGGCAGCAGGTAACTACAGTCTAGTCAATCTTACATCGGCAGTAAGGAAGTTACTAGACAGGGTTCTAAGAGACTGCATTTATTTGTATGTGAAAAGGCAAGGAATGATTAGCATAGTCAACATGGCTTTGTGTATGGGAAATCATATCACACCAGTCTTAGTTATTTGAAGAGGTAACTGAAAGAATTGACAGAGGCATTGTTTGACACAGGCATTGTTTATACAAACGTTGGCAAGGCCTTTCACAAGGCTATGCATGGTAGATGGATCCAGAAGAATGAAACACGCAGCATCCAGGATGAACTCACCAACTGGATACAAAATTAGGTAGGTGTCAGAGGCACAGGGTGGGCGTGGAGGATTGTTTATCAGATTGGAAGTCTGTGACCAGTGGGATGCCACATGGATCTGTGCTGGGACCTCTGTTATTCGTCATATATATTAATGAATTAAATGAGAACATAGGTGGCATGATTAATAAATCTATTAAAATTGGTAGTATGGGGGAGAGTGAAGAAGGTTATCTAAGGTTACAACAGAAATATGTAGTCAGTGACCACTTTATTAGGTACAGATAAGGTGACCACTGTGTGCATATCAACAGGGAAGTGGCCAAGGGATTTGCTGATGAGAACTCAGCCAAGTACAAAGCGATGCATTTCAGAAAGTAAAAGCAGGACAGGACATGAAGCGTTCACAGTGATGGACCACGATGAGTGTTGTTGAACAGAGCAACCTTGGGGTTCAGGTGCAGTACGTAGTTTGCTGAATAGCAGGTGCCCCAAACACTTTATTAATAACACCTTCTCTTGCAGATGAGCACTGCAAACAATTGCATGCAACTTCCCTTTGGACTTGGGGATGATTCAATGCAGCAGAACCGAGGCATGGCAAGTGGAGGCGAGGTAGAGATGATGCGAGCGGAGGTGAGACAGAGTCGAGGTGGAGCCTGGCCCCATCGCCGAGAGTGAGGAAACACCTTCAGTTCGATCGACTTAAAGGAAAGGCCGGGCACAGGCTGAATCGAGGCGACAGGGCCCAGGCCCCAGAGCCTATCGAAGCAATAGAGCTCAGGTCCAAGACAGAGGAATGACACAATGTTCGGATGATTTAAGTGCCGGGCCAGATTGAAAAGGTCAGGACGTCGGGGCCTGACGCAAGGCTCAGGCCAGTTCAGCTCACTGCTCTACAGTGTTTACTCGGCTCTGCACTGAACTGAGGCTGTGGCTTCATGCCCGTTGTTAGACTCCCTTTCATAAACTTCAGTTCTTAATGCTACTTGCTTACTTTGATTGATTTCACAATGTGTTTGTTTTTAGTTCTGCACATTGGGTGTTTGACGGTCATTTTTTTTAATGGGTTCTTTTGGGTTTCTTTGTTCAGTACCTGTCTGTATGCAGACAAATCTCAAGTTGTAAAATGCATACATACTTTGATAATAAATGCACTTTAAACTTTGAACTTTAAAGGAATATGGCGTAATGGCCTTCATTGGCAAAGGTACTGAGTACAGAAGTTGGGATGCCATGTAACGATTGTTGGTTAGACCACACTTGGATCATTGTGTACACTTCTGGTCAGCTCACAACAGGAAAGCTGTGCTTAAGCTAGAGAGGATGCAAAACAGATTAACAAAGATGTTGCCTGGACTGGAGGGCTTGAGTTATGAGGTGAGATTGGATAGGCAAGGTCTGTTTACCTTGGAGCAGGGAGAAGACAAGATGGAGGCTAATGAAATTGTGAGTGGTATAACAAGGGAAAATATTGAACATCTGTTTCCCAGGGCAAGATCGTCTGAAATTAAAGGGCACACGTTTAAGGTGAGTGGGAGGAGGTTTAAAGGAGATCTGATAGATAAAGAATAGTTCACTCAAAGGATAGTTGGTATTTGGTAGAAGTTGCCAGGGGTTGAGGTGGAGACAACAACAGTCACAATATTTAAGAGGCACCTGGACTGGTACTTGAATGAACAAGGCATAGAGGAATATGGGATTAAAACAGACAAGTATCATTAGTATTAATAGACACTATGGTTGGCATTGATGTGGTGGGCATAGGACCGCTCTCTAAGCTGTAAAACTATGACTCTATAACTATGTAGAAGTATCTTGAGCTTCTGATCTATTTATGAACTGTGAAAGCATGTGTTACAGTTTTTCCTCTGCATAAGATAACAAATTATGCTGAGAATGTAAGATCCAGTTACACTTCCATACCAACACCAAAGCAAAGTAGTTTCCACTTCACTGCATACCCGAGTACTAGTGCATCTCAAGAAGCAGGCACTGATCTAACGGTAAGGTGTAAATTGCCTGGGGCAACATGTCAAAAACTGTTCGGATTTAATACTTTGTGTAGTATAATCCAGCTCCATAGTGAACTGAGAGTAAGAAGCAGTCGGCCTCTGGGTGCATTTCCTCTATTTTACACAGTGACTCACTCTCCTTCAAAAAGAACGTGAGGAAGTGTGCTTTCTGTTTCTCCATAATTTAAAATGTGGATCAGAGCGAACTTCTTGCAAGCAAGTGTGCAATCTAATAGCCCTCCCCCAGCCAGTACCACTTTCAATGTCATTCTTACCACCCTAGCCAGCTGCCCACCCTGAAGCAGACAGGAAGAAGTTTAATTCACTCAACCAAGAAATTAGCAAAGAAGTCTCTTCAAAGCTGGTGAGGAGTTTCTGCAGCCTTAATTATATATCATCAGGAACCTCCCTGAACTTGCAAGGTGGCCTGAGCAGAAAGCAGTATTAATTTTCCTGCTTGGTCAACACAGCAAGGAACTAGACTGAGGGGAAAAAAAAGAGGCTGATAATGAGTAAGTTGCAGTGTATTCTTTCGTTATTTTGCAAAGTCAGCAAGGACATGAATTCAAATTAGTTGTTGAGTGAGAAATTAAATCATCAGCGCAACTTCTTTTCAGGGACCTATAATATCAACCACTGTTTGGTCTTAGCCCAAAATGTTGATTGTTTATTCACATCCATAGATGCTGCCTGACCTACTGAGCTCCTCCACCACATTGTTTGTATTGTTGCAGATTTCCAGCATCTGCAGGACCCCCTGGTGCCATAGTCGGACTGCCTTTGCTCCTGAAACTCTCTTAAACAAACCCCAACATTCAATCATTGTGACTTGAAGTTCATGATTTTGTGGGAAGTTCTTCCAAATGCAGCACATTTTTTTAAAAAAAGTCAGAAGCTCGTTTACTGAAAGCCAATGTACATTTTTTACACAACACTATTTCCTTCCCCGTGTGATTATGGTTAATATTTGATGCATGAATCCTCAATCTAACTGTGCTGATCTTAATTGGACATTGCTGAGGAGCAGAAGGCAATCATAATCATTTAACATTCCTTAGTCATTTTGAATGTTTTTAATAGTTAATCTACTCATAAAATGATTGGCAATAGCATCCTAAAGGATAGTTATATAGAGATAATATTTATTAATAGGTGGTGGTTGTCTGTCGTGTCCAGCATTGACAGGAAACCTGTGCAGGAGAGTTTTTACAGTGGAAAAGCTGGGGCGGTCCGGCGGTACGAACAAGTGTCATAAACTGGGGTCTTCCTTGACCGCAGTGGATGACCATGATGTCTTCTGTGCCCTGTCTTGCCCTTCGCTCTCCATGGAGCGTTGCCAAACCACCTTCCTGGCCATTGGGTCTCACTGTAGATGTTGTTGCCCCGTTCAACAGAGCTGGCTGCACATGTTAGGACAGGCACGCCCCCGTGTCACCGGGGTACCAGGCTGCTGACTACCCTCACCTCGTTTGGTCTGCCTATCCAGGCGGTGTACTGGGGTGTGGGCACCGTTGCATCCGAACAGCTGCTTGGAGCCGCAAGTGAGATGTGAGTGTCCGGTGGGGACCAAAGCTGAGTGAGCTGCCTCACAACGGAGAGGTGCTACCCTTCCCTGGATATATTAGTATAGATGAATTAATATAGATTAACTGAATGAACTCACATATACTCTTCTACTGGCATATAATTTGAAACCTATTTTACTTCAACAGAGTTTAAAATTTGATTGTAAGCTTGCATAAAGTACAGGTCAAATACAATCTTCCTCCATGTTGTTGATAAAACTTTGATTTTGTTCCTTTAACAGACTATAACAGACTATCCCTACCCTCTCCTGGCCAACCTTCTGTTCTCTGTTAACTTGACATCATTCAAAAATCCGCTGCCTTTGTCCTCACTCATAGCAGATCTCATTCACCCTCACCCTTACACAAAATTATCTGCTCTGACACTTGGCCTCGGTCTTAAAATTCCCATCGATTTTATCAGCCCTCTCCATGGCATCCTCACTCCCAAACTCTTTAACCTCCTGTAGCATCATAGACTCTGAGAAACCGGCAGCCTTACCATCGACCGAAAGGATTCAAGGAATTTAAAATTTTAAACCATACTTCAAAAAAGCTACATCTGACTAGCTAGAGGTCATTGGCTCTAACGGCTTCCTATGTGCTTAGCTGATGTATTCTGTTTAATAATGATTCTATGAGACACAATTCACTGTGCTAAGAGTGCTTTCTAAATATATCTCTTTTTTAGGAAATTGTGCCTTGATTTTTGGTAAACAAACCACCAAGGTTTAATTTTATTGTAGAGAGCTGTTAATTATAATTTCTCAACCACAGTCATAACTAAATAAAGCTAACAGGCATCATATATTTTGAATATTATTGTTCTATGAGGAAGTCTAAACAGAGATACAAGGTGCTAAACTTTGACATGGTACTTAATTGTAACTGTAACATAAATAACATTAGACTCTAGATAAATTTATTATAAACTATAACTATGATTATTGAAACGAGAGCTTTATACCCAGTTTTTACATTTGCCCTTTAACTTTCCAGGCCACAGTTGACTATTCAGTTTTAACAGTTTTTCACTGATATTAAGATAACACTCAATGGGAAATCAGGTCTGATGGTAAACTCTTGAGAAATAAATACCATCCTTCGAGTTCTCCAGTAGCATTTGTTCATTGGTGTATTTTACACAAGCCGAATAACTACTAAGAGAGTATAACATACTTGTTTAAAAGGTGACATGAAGGCTCTACAGCAAAGTTACATTAGCTACAGTCCAGTCACCCTAGAAGTCACGGCCTCATCATTCATGCTGTAGAGAACAACTAGAGGTCTCCCAGGTTTGATTTCCAAAATCTGAATCAAAACAGCGTCTTTTTTCCAGTTGAAAATGTATATGCTGTACACTGAGCCATTCCTTTAATATCCACTTCTTACCTCTGGGCATTTATTGCTGTTCTTTCTAGTTCAGTAACCAGTGAGCAGAAGGTTCATTAAAACTAATTGAATCGGAAACATGTCTGCCATGGGAAATGTTAACTCTTTGTGACCCTCTTAAAGAAATCTTTTTTTTTGTGCTTTTGAAATTAGGATATAGGGGCAAAGTTTAAAATATTGATCCTAAAACAAAACACTTGTGATAGTCACAGACTTGGCTTGTTGCTGGATTGAAGAAATCAATGCACCATAATAGGTATTTCTCTGCCGCAAATGAAAGTAAATATTTATGACTGATTTGATTGAGCTTCAATATCAGTCAATCACATTTTAAAAGATCTTTGCAAGTCATTAACCTCCCTTTACTGATGTAGTCCCTGTTGGTAATGGGTATTACAAGAGGGGGTGGGAAGGAGGGGGATTCTGCTATAGGCTTTTCCCAGTTCTCATCATTCTTACCTTATTTGTTCATTCCATTCATTCTCTGATTCATGGCTGCTAAATTGATTGTCTGTTTAGTCATATGAATGATAAAGTAGCTGTGCCAACAAGATTGAAAGCACCCATTAATTTCTAAGGAGGACAAATCTAATTCAACCATGACCTGAAATGTTGCCACTTTATTTAGCTTTTTTTCTTCAAAAAAAAAGAAAGATGAGATATGTGGACAGTGAGGTTGGTTAAAATGACAGAGAATTCTTAATACAGCCAACAAACACGCTTACATAATAGGTTCTTCAACTGATCATCAGTGTTGGTGAAAAATGGATGCAGGCCTCAATTCCTTGTTGTTTTAATTAAAGCTTCATTTGAATTCATTTAAGTGATCTCAAATTCCTGCCACAAAACAAAATGTCAGAATGTTTGCTGGAATACATATAAGAAAAAAAAACAGAATTGAACACAAAATCAGTGTTAGCTCAACAATTGGCACAATGTTCTAATGTGGTTCAACTTTGATGAAAAATAAATAACTATGAGATAGCTTGAGAAAGGATTGCTTCCATAAAAATGTTATGAAACTTACTTAGTCTTTGGAAATAAATTATTAAGTAGTTATTGCATTATGTTGTGTTGACAGATGGAAATAGCGTTGCACCAAAGGATTTTGGGATTCTTTGATGTTAGCAAAATCCCTAAAACCCATGAATATCAAATAGCTTGTAGAAATAATGTACTCTGGTTTGGCATAGAAAGAAATCTTTCCAAATTTACTTTTGGAAAATGTCTTAGTAAAATATATTTAATTGTCACATGACTCATGATTATGCTCATTATATGCTTACATTTATTTTTTAAAATATAATTAAAGAGAAATAAAATGAAACACTTTTTGATAACTGATTTAATGTTGAAGCATTTGATTTTCTAATTTTGCCTTTCATCATATTCCTGCTGGAACAGTGTGAAAGACAATTGATCAATAGCTTCCCTAATTCCGGTAAACCATTCATAATGTTTTCTACCACCATAGAAGATAAATCAGATTGAGTTGTGATCCAACAGTAAAGGAAGGCAGCTGAGCACATGCCTGATCTGTAGCTGTTTGCTGTGCTACATGCCTGACCTCTTTGAAATTCACTGTTGGGTGGGGCTGGCATTAGAGCTATGTTACAGTAGAAGGTGCCAAACCATTTCCGAGCTCATTTCAGATCCAGCGACTTTAAAAAAAAAGCCTTGCAAAATCGTAATAATCCATGCATGCTTAACTTTCAAAATATTTTTGTTTTACTCTTTGAAAGTAGATGTGTGAATTTGGTACCAAACAAAGCAGTGAGTATTTTATATAACTTACTAGCATTAAAACAGTGTTGTACCTTTCAAAGTGAGATTGTAAAATCTTTCGCAAGCATCTTGAAGTCAAAGCCAAAGCTCAGATTATCAGAGGACAACCTAGAAGTCCAACAGCAATGGTTGAGACAAAGATAAAAGTTTTCTTTCTCCCTATCAAGCCTATATGGCCTAGCATGCTCCTCCCTGTCTTCACCCAGCTCGCAGGAGCCGCCTGCCACTTGTTTCCAACTCATCACCTGCAGCCTATTTAAACCTAGCTCTCATCCACAACCCTTGTTCACTCATGCAAAACAGTAAGTCTCAACCAGCTGCTCTTAGCCTTCAGTAACCTTGCTGCCTTGCCATGTTAAGTATCCATTCCCTCTTGTTGGGACCTCTCATGTCTTGTTAATTTGCAGTTTATTATTAAAGTTATTGCTCACCACTGATTCGTCTCCAGTACTCTGCATTTGGGTCAACCCTCCTCTGCCCTTCCTGACACCCCCGGAGGTTGCAGAATACTTAGGTACCTGCCCGGAAATCTTGAGAACTTTCTTTAACACTGGATCATTATTGCCAAGGATTGGGCTCCAGTGCAGGAAGTAGTTTGGTGACCTCAGAAGTGTAATAGGGGCAAGTATTGTTTTTTATTTCCTTAGATGTGTCAGAAGTGCTTCTCCCTCTGTTTTATCAACTTCCTTCCCTCCAGCACGTCACATAACGCAACACCATGCTGCAAATTTTCTCATGAATATTACATACATGTGCCAAAATGAGGACACCCTCAGGATGGAGGAACAACACCTCGTATTCTATCTGGGTAACCTCTGGCTTGATAGCATGAATATTGATTTCTCCTTCCCATGAACAAATTCCCCCCCCCCACCTTTCTCTATTCCCCATTCTGACTTTTTACCTAATATTACCTGCCTATCATATCCCACAGGATCCTCTCCTCATTCCCTTTCTCCTATAGTCCACCCTACTCTCCCATCAGATTCCATCTTCTCCAGCCCCCTGCCGCTACCTTTTCCACACACATGACTTCACACATCACCTTCTAGCTAGCCTCCTTCTCCTCCCCCACTTTTAATTCTGGTATCTTCCCCCTTCCATTTCAGAAGTGAAGAAGGGTCCATTCATTTTCACAGATGCTGCCTGACCTGCTGAGTTCTTCCAGCATTTTGTGTGTGCTGCTTAGGATTTCCAGCACCTTCAGACTTTCTCTTGTCAATGATATATATTAGCTCGCCTCTTTCTGGTTTCCACCACACAGGTCGCCAGCAGAATTTATTTCTGATGTGCTAGATTCCATGTAATTTCTCTCATGGTCTTTCACACTCCATGCACCTATTTTTAGGTCAACCACGCACTTTCACATTTTAGTTGTCTTGTGCTTCCTCTCACCTCAGAACGTCAAGCAGATGTTTGGTCCATTATAAGAGACGATTTTAATGACTCAGTTCAAGGCGATGTACGGTGCTGATGAATTAGACCAAAAGGGAAACAGAGCAGAGGTAAAACACCCAGCAAATGTAACTGAGAAATGAGCAGTCACCTCGGAATTTTATTTTTGCCTTACGTACTGCTTGATAACCATTGAAAAAAGGAAAATTATTTTGTTTCTTTAGCACTTTTATGAATTAGTTCAAGCCTGCTTATTATTTGATCTAACTTCAACAATTACTACTCTAGAGTAAATGTCATCTCTCCTAAGGGATTTATTGCAGTGTTTGAGTCCTTTTAGTCTATCTGGGACATCCATCTCAGTTTTATCAAAGTCATTAATTATGCCTGGAATAACTGTACAGGATACGTTTTCATGTGGCCCATTGTGAATACTTGCATACTGTTTACTGTCCTGAACCGTACCAAGGTCTGTTTATATCTTTAGTGCTTCCTCCTCCTCTCTGACTGTTAAAATACCTGAACAGGGTTGTGTGGTTCTCTGCACCTACAGCTAATGCATGTTTCCAGGTCCATCATTGTGCTTATGGTCAGCTTTTAATGTGCTAATAGACATGTTTTTAGAGTGCTAATATGCACTATGCACAACCTCAGTTCATTGTGACCTTTGTTGTGTTCCTCTGGCCATAAGCAAAAGGTGAATTTAAGCTGGTAGAAGGTGTACTCCATACCATAGCTCAGACTTTCAGAATATTGATTATATATATGCAGTTCTGTGCAGAAGTCTCAGCCATGTGTTAAAAAACTCTGTAAAGCAAAGATGCTTTCAAAAATAATTAAATGAAAAGTTTTTAAACATCAAAAAAATTACTATAAAGAACAGTAAAAGGTCAAATAAATAGCTGGTGTCACCACCCTTTGTCTTGAAAACTGCGTAAGTTCTCTTATGTTCAGAAGTTCCAAGTTCAAATTTAAATTTATTATCAGAGTACATACTATACATGTCATCACATGCAAGCCTGAGGTTCTTATTCCTGCAGGCATTCTTAGCAAATCTATAGAACAGTAACTGTAAACAGAATCAACAAACAACTGTGCAAATGCAAATATAAATAGCAATAAATAATGAGAGCATAAAATAACATGATAGAGTCCTTAAAGTGATACCATTGGTTGTGGGAACACCAGAAATAGAATGAGTTTATACTGCCATGCAGTTTTACAAGAAAATCAGTTGGTAGATTGTTCCAAGCTTCTTGGAAAACTTGCCACAGTTCTTCTGCAGATTTTAGCTGTCTCACTTGCTTCTGTCTCTTCAGTTCGATGTTGTTGACATCAGGGCTCTGTGGTGGCCATACCATGTGAAACCGTGTAAAAATCTAGGGGTGCCTATGATTATTGCACAGTACTATATAGATGATAAATTTTTGATAAGTCAGAGTACCCCCTGCATGCTTTAAAGGGCCATATAATGACTATCAGTGGTTACAGTGTGGTGAACTACGTATACCTGTCTGGACACGCCCCCTGCTGACTGCTCCTGTGGCTCCGCCCACAGACCCCTGTATAAAGGTGATCAAGGCCTGAGCCCGGCCTCTCAGTCTCCAGGATGTAGTATGGTGGTCACTCACTGCTTGTTCCTTCTTCCAGTCAATAAAAGCCGATATCTCGCCTTACGTCTCAGAGTGAGTTATTGATGGTGCATCATACAGTAATACTGTTCTTTTTTTCACTCACAAACTTAGTTTTTGCAGTGTCATCAATCTTGCCAAATCATTTTTTTGTAAACTGGGTCCATGATGACAACTGTCTACACTTAGCGCAAGTCATTCCTATTCCTTTAAGAACCAACTCACAGAAAATACATCTCATGCTTCCTCCTTTAATTTAAGAGTATGGACTTCCTTGGTGCTTTCTTTCTTACCTTAAACGACTCTTTAAAATACCATTGAAAGAAAGAACCGAGGAAGTTCTTCTTTTAATTTAAAGGAGAAATCATGAAATGCATTCTCTGGGATTGGTTTTGCATGGAATCATGCCATGTGCCAGATGACATAATCACATTGTCAAAATCTTTTCTCCACTTGCCATCTGTGCGTGTAAAATGACTGCAAATGAAATTCTAATTTTTTTTAAATCTTGAAGCAAATCTTCTAATGATATCCTCATCATATGTGTAGAGGGGCTGATTGGCTGGTAAAAGGTGCATATTATAAATTTTTCCATACTAGCGCTCCTTGTAGGTCTTCAGTTTTGTTTTATGTTGATTGCTGATCACCACTGTCAAAAAATAATTTCATGTTCAATTGTTGCATTGAACCTTTTACTTTTTAAGTATCAATTAAAAATTGAAAACAAAATAACATTAGTTATTTCTCTTGATTGTCATGGCTCTATAATGTTAGGAGAGTTAATAAATTTAAACCAACACACACGAAATGCTGCAGGAACTCTGCAGGTCAAGCAGCATCTGTCAAAATGAATAAACAGTTGATGTTTCAAGCCAACATCCTTCTTCAGGACTGGAAAGGAAGGAGAAAGATGCCAGAAGACAAATTTAAATGGTAATTGATTGAAAATATTAACTCCATTTCACTTTCCATAGATGTTGTTGGGCTTTTTAAGTATTTCCAAAGTTTTCCATAATATTAACAATTTAAATTCCTCTCTCGATTAATCCGTATCTGTCTTAAATGTCTGATACTTAGAGATAATCGGACTACTACTGAGAAAACATTGCCAAATGGATCTCCCAAACTAACAACAGAAATAGACAGTGAATTAAAAACAGCTCAGTATTATGTGACCTCTGTGAAAGGACAGTTAGTGTTTGACTTCAGTGGCTGGCAAGATATTGGAGCTCATTATTACAGATGAGCTTCCATTATAAGGGGTACTTGGAGGCACACAACAAAGTAGGCCAAAGGCAGCATGGTTTCCTTAAGGGATAATCTTGCTTGACAAATCTGTTGGAATTATTTGAGGAAAAATAGGCAGGATGGACAATGGTGAGTCACTGGATGTTGTTTACCTGGATTTTCAAAAGGCCTTTGACAAGATGCTACACATGAGGCTGCTAAACAAGAAAAGAGCCCATGTTATTACAACAAAGATATTATCATGAACAGAAGATTGGATTACTAGCAGCCGGCAAAGAGTGGCAATAAAGAGGGCATTTTCTGGTTGGCTGCCAGTGATGAGCAATGTTTGGAAGGGGTCAGTGCTGAGCCTGCTACTTTTCACATTATGTGTCAATGATCTGGATGACAAAAGTAATGGCTTTGTGGCCAACTTTGCAAATGATACAAAGGTAAGTAGAGGGGCAGGTTATGGAAGCAAAGGGTCTGTAGAAGACCTTGAACAAATTAGGAGAATGGGCAAAGTAGTAGCAGATGGAATACAGTGTAGGGAAGTGTATGCTCATGCACTTTGGTAGAAGGAATAAAGGTATAGACTATTTTCTAAATGGGGAGTGAATTCAGCAATCAGAAATGCAAAGGGACTTGGGAGTCCTAGTGCAGGATTCCTTAAAATTTATCTTGCAAGTTGAGACAGTAGTAAGGAAGCAAATGCAATGTTAACATTCATTTCCAGAGGATGACAATATACAGCAAGGTTGTAATGCTGGAGTTTTATAAGGAATTGGCCAGGCTTCACCTGGAGTGTTGTGGACAGTTTTGAGTCCCATATCAAAAAAAAAAAGAGCTGACATTGGAAAAGATGCAGAGGAGGTTCAGAAGAATGATCATAGGATTGAAAGGGTTAATGTATGAGGAGAATTTGATGGCTCTGGGCTTGTACTTACAGGAAATTAGAAGAATGGGGGGGGGATTCTCATCGAAACCTATTGAATAATGAAAGGCATGGATAAAGTGGATGTGGAGCGTTTGTTTCCAATGGTAGGAGGGTCTAGGACTAGAGGGCACAGCCTCAGAATTAGAAATGTGTCACTTTTGAACAAGAAGAGGAATATCTTTAGCCAGAGGATGGTGACTTTGGAGGACAAGTAATTGAGTACGGTATATTGAAAGTGGTGGTTGATCTGTTCTTGATTAGTAAAGGCATCAAAAGTTAGAGGGAGAATGGGGTTGAAAGGGAAAATAAATCGGCCATTATGTAATGATCAGCCCTAACTCAAGGGGCTAGATGGTCTAATTCTGTCTTATGGTCTTGTGGTTTCCAGGTTGTATGTAACCTATAAGACACAATTTGGATCCCCTTGGCTTAGGGACTTTGCTGCATCTGTGTACACAGTGAACAAAGAAAGTTATCGATCTTTAATTCAGCTGATTGTCATGCACTTGTTACTTATCAATATAAAGTCATTTCAAGGTCATTACCACCAACAGCTTCACTTTCTAACAGACTTGGTCCATTTATCATATAGTAATTTTCAAGCCTTGAAATGCTTTCCAGATGAAACTTGGACTTTTTGGTTACTATGTTTGTTTCTCCTTCTGAAATTTTGCCATGCTTCAGCAAAATTTTCTAAAAATTAGCTACAATGCAAATTCATGCATAGGCCGGAGACTGTGATTTTCTGAACAACTGAGACATCTTTTCACCACCATTTCTTCTGTTTATCCCCATCCCATTATCTTGATGCAACACATTGATGCAATCACGAAGAAGGCTTTCCAAGCGCTCTACTTCATCAGGACTGTGAAGAGACTTATTATGTCACCAAAGCGTCTTGCAAATTTCAATAGAGTTTGACAGAGAGCCTTCTGACAGGTTGCATCACATCGTGGCATGGGAGGTCCAGCTCAAAAGGTTGCAGGAGGCTGCAGAGAGTTAGAGACTCAGCCAGCTTGGACACATCGTCAAGGATTTCTTCAAGAGACGGTGACTCTTGAAGGTGGTATCAATCCTCACCATCTGGGACATGCCCTCTTCTCATTACTACCATCATGGAGGAGAAGATTCACACTCAATAGTACTCAGCAATTCACAAATAGCTTCTTCTCCACTGTGACCAGATTTCTAAACCCATGAATGTGACCTCATTAATCCTATTTGTTAGCATATTAATTTCTTTTGTAATTTATGGCAATTCTGTATCTCCGCCAAACAGCAAATCTCATGTCGCAGTGACAATAAGCCTGATTCTGATTATGTTTCATGAGTTAGCTGTGAGAATGAAAGGGTAGTCATCAACTTCCTCCACAGAGGCCCATGCAAATACCTTACCACAGGATACTGTAAGTGATGCAAGGTGCATTTTAATTGGACAATGTATGAGTTTCCTTCCCAATATACCATCCAGCAAATGGACCTACAAATTCATTATGCAAAGTAGAAGTGACTGTCAATTTTTGTGAGCACTTAATCATAAAACCATACCAGTTTGAAAAAAATTATTTTAAAAATTACACTACCAGCTATAACTGGCCATGAGAACTCAATATTTCAATTTTACCTGAAATGGAAATATTTTATAATTGGTGCAATATCAATGAAATATCTCTGCTGGGATTATTCCTTAATGGTTCTAATGCAGGATTCCCGAGGGTGCTCCATTCCACCATTAATGAGCGCAATTATCATCATTACATCCCCTCTTCGCCAAACCACTCTACCAGGCCCCAGTCTAATTGCTATTCAGGCCATGCCACAAATCTTTTTCAGATAGCAAGCCTTAAGCTTGCTCTGGTAAACAGCTTATCATGCCACTGGCGCATATCCATGCTCAGCACGTATCTGGCTTTGCGAAGGATTGGTACTGATCTCCGTAACGGTGATGGCCCCAATTTTTATCAATTCCATCATTTATAATCAACAGTTCAAGCTATTGTTTCTGGCCCAGCTCATCCTCTACTTACAGCTGATCAATAATATATAAGAGAAATTGCAAATGTTTTTTTATAAACTACAAGTGGACAGAAATTTCACTGCAACAGAACTGATTTCATTAGTAACACTGTAAATGAATTGGTTGATTTGAATTTTTCAGAGTAAGGAATATTAATACTAGAAGCCTAATATAAAAAGAAACTGAGAAATGGGATTCAATTTTAGTGTTTCCACGCTTTGACTGGAAATGTGAATATTCTAAAAGTTAGCTTAAATGTTGACTTGTGTCAAAGCAGATTTTTGCACTTTAATGATTTACTCAATTCTATTGCTTTTAAAAAATAATCAATTTGGATAATTTTCATTTCTTATAGTTGAACTAAAATATAGAAACATAGAAAACCTACAGCAAAATACAGGCCCTTCAGCCCACAAAGTTGACCCGAACATGTCCCTACCTTAGAAATTACTAGGCTTACCTATAGCCCTCAATTTTACTAAGCTCCATGTACCTATCTAAAAGTTTCTTAAAAGACCCTATCATATCACCACCATTGCTGACAGCCAATTCCACACACTTACCACTCTCTGAGTAAGAACTTACCCCTGACATCTCCTCTGTACCTACTCCCCAGCACCTTAAACCTGTGTCCTCTTGTGGCAACCATTTCAACCCTGGGGAAAAAAGCCTCTGACTATCCACATGATTAATGCCTCTCATCATCTTGTATACCTCTATCAGGTCATCTCTCGTCTTCCTTCACTCCAAGGAGAGAAAGCCGAGTTCACTCAACCTATTCTCATAAGGCATGCTCTCCAATCCAGGCAATATTCTTGTAAATCTCCTCTGCACCCTTTCTATGGTTTCCCCATCCTTCCTGTAGTGGGGCGACCAGATCTGAGCACAAGTGGGGTCTGACCAGGGTCCTGTGTAGCTGCAACATTACTTCTCGGCTCCTATATTCAATTCCACAATTGATGAAGTGTGTCTATATACACACACACAGCACTGAATAAGCCCTTCAACTCATCTAGTTTGTACGCCACTCCTACTCCTTTAGGTGTGTCTGCCTTAATGATCCCGCTTATCTATGGAATATATCTGTAAAATATGAACATTTTCCTCATAAAAATTGAACAATTTCAGATTCTATCTGGCAATTTTTCATTCCATTTTAATCTGAGTAAAGCCCTTATTCGTCTCACTGTTAAACAATCAATGATCCACACCTTCAAGCCTTTACTCCTTTAATTTTGCTTTAAAAATAATTATTTTGTGGTCACTGTTCCCTAGGTATTCCTCCACGTGTACTTCAAATTCAAGTTCGAGTTTATGGTCATCTGACTGTACACACATACAACCAGACAAATCAATGTTCCTCCAGACTATGGTGCATCCTCAAAACATACATTACACCCATCACATAAAGCAAAGTATTACCAATAATAAGTTTATAAAGTGTACTGTAATTCAAATTGTATGTACTGCACAGCACTAGTAAACAGTAAACAGCTCGCTGTCCTACTGACGAGACCTGGATGGTGGCAGGCGTTTATTAGCTTCTCAGCAAGAGGGAAGAAGCTGTTACCCCATCTGGAAGTCCTGGTCCTGATGCCCCTGTACATCGTGCCTGGTGGTAGTGGGTCAATGAGATTGTGGGATGGGTGATAGGGATCCTCAACAATGCTTTGGGCCTTTAATGTACATTGCCACTGTTAAATGGCACAAATCAAGGGGAGCGAGACACCAATGATCTTCTCAGCAGTTTTTACTACCCTCTGTAGGATTTTGCAGTCTGGTGCCTTGTATCTTCCATGTCACACTATGCTGCAGTTAGAGAGGAATCTCTCAATGGTGCTCCTATAGAAAGCTATTAGATTGGGGGCGGGAGGCTTTGCACACCTCAGTCTCCTGTGTGGTACTGAATGAACTTCATGCTCCAAGCTCTCTCCACAGCAGAGCCATTGACGTGCAATGGAGAGTGGTTGATCTGCACCTTCCTGAAGCCCACATCATCTCCTTTGTCTTGTCCACACCATTGACAAGCCTCTCTGCCCCCTCTCTGCATGATGACTCATCCTTGGAGTTGATGCATCATCGGCGAACTGGATCAGGTGGTTTGAGTTGGATCTGGCAGTGCAGTTGTCATTCAGCAGTGTGAACAACGGTGGGCTGAGCACACAGCCCTGTGGACACTAGTGTTCAACGTGCTTGAGATGTTGCTGCCAACTCGGACTGACAGGGGTCTTACTGTCAAGAAATTCAAGACTTACCTCACTGTCTTACTCTGCCCAATCTGATCAGGTGGTGCTTTCTTCTCTGTAGGAATATTCAAAAAAAACAGTGCTGGCCAGAAGAGAACGATTCCAACATCATTCTTATAGAGAAAATTTGTTTAATGACAGAAGAAATGCTTGCCAGTGATAAATGATCTGCATTCCCTCTATATATAACAGAATATTGCTCAGACTATTTTTGTGAAAAGCAAAGGACCCTCATTTGCAAACTGGATTGGAGAGTGTACATTATGAGAATAGGTTGAGTGTACTTGGCCTTTTCTCCTAGGAATGACAGAGGATGAAAGGTGACCTGATAGGGGTGTATAGGATGATGAGGGGCATTGATCATGTGGACAGCCAGATGCTTTTTCCCAGGACTGAAATGGCTAACACGAGGGGGCATAGTTTTAAGGTGATTGGAAATAGGTACCGTGGGGATGTCAGGGATAAGTTTTTCACACAGAGAGTGATGGGTGCGTGGAATGCACTGTCGGTGGCAGTGGTGGAAGTGGATACAATAGGGTCTTTTAAGAGTCTCTTAGGTGTATGGAGTTCAGAAAAATAGATGGCAATGCGCTGGGCAGTCTCTAAACTAGGTTACAAGGTCAGCACAATATCGTGGGCCAAAGGGCCTGTAATGTGCAGTAAATTTCTATGTTTATTTATATGTCACTGTTTTCATCTTCAGTACAGTTTACATCATCAATTAGTTATTTCTAAAACATAATTACTCATGTTTTGTACATGAACTTTGACGAAAATTTGAGAATAGCAAGATGCCATGAATTTTAACAAGGGAAATGACTGGTTATTTTTGATAGAGTTGATTGAATGGCACATTTCATCAATCTTTAAAGTGGTAAGGCTTTGAACATCTACTTCCCTTGAGCATATTTCCACTGTAATAGCTAAATGGAACATAAGGTGTAGGGTTAACATATTAGCAAGGATAAAGGAGAAAAAAAGCAGGCAGTAGGACTAAATTAATTTGCAGCCTTAGAAACTAAGTGTTGAGATCCTGCAAAGATGCATAAGCTATTCAAAATTATATTAGACAAAACGAAAGAATGTGGTATTCAGGGTAACTGATAATACAAATCCACTTGGGAAATGAGGCATAAAGATGCTACAGAGCAATATAAGGAGGTTAAGAATGTGGCATGAAGGTTGAATATAATGTGGAGATTAGTCATTTTGGATGGAAGAAAAGGTTAAAAATCCTCCTAAGTCTAGAAAGATGCATTAAGTTTACAAAGCATAGTGGGGCATGCAATGAAACAAACATTAGGCAACTAAAAGCTCACAAGCAGCTTTCTTCCATTCAGTCCTCCACTGCAGAGCAAGCTAAAGGATTTGGGTCACAGTGGAAAGAACCCTAGGAGAAGAAGAGGGACAGAGCACCATCTGCAGGCTACATACGTGTGACTGAATGGAACAAGAGTAGAGGCCAAACATACACTGACAGCTACGATAGTCAACCACGTATGCCCACTCTGCATTAAGCTTCCACAAGTACAGAAGACCAGGGCAACTTCTCTAATTTCAGCAAACACAAGATACCCAAAGCATTTGTGAACTCACACCGCTAACACTGGAGCCTTTGTAAACCACAGTTAGAGTTCTATCAACTCAACTTATCAGTATTAGTTCTATGTTAGAGTCTATTTTCATCTTTGATATGTTCACCTCTGTTCATAAATTTCTGTAGAGCACTGTTTCAGCATTTGAGCTATTAATGGCTTTATTTTGTTGAAAATTTGACAGTGAGTTTCTGAGCTCCCTCTGTTCTATTGATCATGGACTTCCTGCTGGATCTATGTCTGAAATGCTGTTTCTGTACCCTTGGGGCATGACCAACTAGTCCTACTTTTTCAGTGGTTCCCCAGTACTCTAGTCCAACACTCTCTCTCAGTTCCTTATGACTTCTTTTCCCTTCGGTTGTTTAACCATCTCTATTCAGGATGTTTAATCTGTTTCCACTGCTGTTTCCATCAATGAGGTTATCAACTTGTTGCATTAGGGTGCAAAGTCTGGACCTGACCCAAAATCTTCAGATTTACTTAAATTACAAGAGCTCTTGGTCTTCCATATGAATTCTAAGTTTGGGAACCATTATGCCTGCCACTTCTCTTTGTTTCTTCTCTCACTGTAGAGGTTCCCATTGAAAACTGCTACACACTGTATCTTTTTAAAAGCTTTCAAACATACAATACATTATCCACCGTTCACTGAGCATCCAAAACACACAGAACTCACCTCCGTTCTACTCCATATATTTGCTAAGGTCAAAGTCTGTAGGGGCGGAAATCAATTTGCATGCCACAGTTTAGTAAATGATGCAAAGGAACCCATTCAAAATCCCAATTACTATATGAGGATGCATACCTCTGCCTTGATGGTTCTTATAACATGTCAAGTTTCTTTCATGCCTTCCATATGTATGACCTGGTTACACCTGAGGCATCCGGCAAGTGCTTCAAAGAGACTTCATTTTATATTTCAACAAGTTTTAAAAATCTGCAGATGCTGTAAGTCTGAAATAAAAACAGAAAGCACTGAAAACACCCATTCTGCAGGTTAAAGCAGTGGCATGCAAAAGTTTGGGCACTCCTGGTCAAAATTTCTGTTACTGTGATTAGTTAAGTGAGTAGAAGCTGAACTGATCTCCAAAAGTCATAAAATTAAAAATGAAACATTCTTTTCAGCATTTTAAGCAAGATTACTGTGTTATTTTTTGTTTTGTACAATTTCAGAATGAAAAAAAGGAAAGGAGAACCATGTAAAAGTTTGAGCACCCCAAGAGATTTGAGCTCTCAGATAACTTTTACCAAGGTCTCAGACCTTAATTAGTTTGTTAGGGCTATGGCTTGTTCACAGTCATCATTAGGAAAGACCAAGTGATGCAAATTCCAAAGCTTTATAAATACCCTGACTCCTCAAACCTTGTCCCAACAATCAGCAGCCATGGGCTCCTCTAAGCAGCTGCCTAGCTCTCTGAAAATTAAAATAAATGATCCCCACAAAGCAGGAGAAGGCTATAAGAAGATAGCAAAGCGTTTTCAGGTAGCCATTTCCTCAGTTCATAATGTGATTAAGAAATGGCAGTTAACAGGAATGGTGGAGGTCAAATTGAGGTCTGGAAGACCAAGAAAACTTTCCGAGAGAACTGCTCGTAGGATTGTTAGAAAGGCAAATCAAAACCCCCGTTTAACTGCAAAAGACCTTCAGGAAGATTTAGCAGACTCTGGAGTGGTGGTGCACTGTTCTACTGTGCAGCGACACCTGCACAAATATGACCTTCATGGAAGAGTCATCAGAAGAAAACCTTTTCTGTGTCCTCACCACAAAATTCAGCATCAGAAGTTTGCAATGGAGCATCTAAACAAGCCTGATGCATTTTTGAAACAAGTCATGTGGACTGATAAATTTAAAATAGAACTTTTTGGCCGCAATGAGCAAAGGTATGTTTGGAGAAAAAGGATGCAGAATTTCTTGAAAAGAACACCTCTCCAACTGTTAAGCACAGGGGTGGATCGATCATGCTTTGGGCTTGTGTTGTAGACAGTGGCAAGGGGAACATTTCACTGGTAGAGGGAAGAATGAATTTAATTAAATACCAGCAAATTCTGGAAGCAAACATCACACCATCTGTAAAAAAGCTGAAGGTGAAAAGAGGATGGCTTCTACAACAGGATAATGATCCTAAACATACCTCAAAATCCACAATGGACTACCTCAAGAGGCACAAGCTGAAGGTTTTGCCATGGCCCTCACAATCCCCCAACCTAAACATCATTGAAAATCTGTGGATAGACGTCAAAGAGAGGCATACAAGACAGCCCAAGAATCTCACAGAACTAGAAGCCTTTTGCAAGGAAGAATGGGTGAAACTCCCCCAAAATCCCCCAAACAAGAATTGAAAGACTCTAAGCTGGCTACAGAAAGCGTTTACAAGCTGTGATACTTGCCAAAGGGGGTGTTACTAAGTACTGACCATGCAGGGTGCCCAACCTTTTGCTTTGGTCCCTTGTCCTTTTTTGTTATTTTGAAACTGTAAAAGATGGAAATAAAAAAGTAATTTTGCTTAAAATATTAAGAGATGTGTCATCTTTAACTTTATGCCTTTTGGAAATCAGGTCATCTTTTACTCGCTTAGCTATTCACAGTAACAGAAATTTTGACCACGGGTGCCCAAACTTTTGCATGTCACTGTACCATTTGTCAGCCAGGGCACTCTAACTTTAGATTCCCTTACTTTATCCCTCAAGGATTTATTTGTGTCTATTTTGTACCCAAATCATTTCATTTTTGAAGGTCTCACATTTTTCACTTCATCCTTCCTGCCAATTTTTGATTCCAATGAAATCAGGTCAGATTGCTTTAAGCTTGCTGAGGTTAACTGTCCGCCTTTTTTGTATGTATGCCTGATTCTATTCATATTCTATAACTAACATAACTAAAACATTTTGGAAAACATTCTTATAGCTGTATGTGGGATGTTACTAATGCAAAAACTGGCTACTGCTTTTCGTACATGGCTGTGGAAACTATACCTAAAGTAATTCATTGGCTATAAACATCATCGGATCATAACAGTGGGATGTAAATATTCTTTCCTGAGTATCGCACAGCCACATGAGTCCTATTCTCTAAATGTGCAGTTTTTGACGCAGGCCTCTGTTATCATAAATTCAGGGAATCCAAAATGAATTACAATCAACAGGATGCAATCAATATAGACAGCAGTCATTTCTCATCACCAGATTTCACGAATAGTAAGAACTTGCTCTTAACGTCAGTTTCAAAAAAGTGAAGCCTCAATAATTCAGCACTCTCTCAATGAGCAAACAATGTTTGGGCATGTGGACATCAAGGATCCTGCATCCTTGGCCCTTCAGTGGACCAGTAGGACTTTGGCATTGGAAAGCTTGACAGACCACCAAGTGATTATTATAGATCCCACTAGGATAAACTTCCTAGCTCAATCTTCCTGGGATGCGACATGGGCCCATAACAATCACAGGCAAGTTCTGAAGGCCCTTTAAAAAAGGTGAATGTTCAAAACAACTTACATTTCAGCGCTACAAAGCCCAGAAGATTTTGAGGTGTGTCCATGAACTCCTGCCATATAAATTCAAAGATTTCAAGGTTCAAAGTACATTTATTATCAAAGCACGTATGTAGTATACTGCCCTGAGATTCATCTTCCCACAGACAGCTACAAAACAGAAGAACCCATTAAAAGGAAACATCAAACACCCAACACGCAAAAAAAAGAATAAAGTGGGCAAATAGCAAAAAATAAGCAAAAAAACACAGAATATAAAACAACAAACCACAGAGTCGTTGCAACAGTCTAGTTCAGTTTAGTTTAGTTCCATTCAGTTCAGTGCTGTGTCACTCATTGACTACAGGCCGCAAAAAATGAAGGGGCTTCTTCCCAACAACGGACTTTAACATCCCTGTACCACATCTCTCCAGCAGCTGAAACACAATCACTGCTCACAAATTTTTGAGACTGGTTTTGCAACTGTTTACAATATAATTGCTCCATAGTTTCTCAACATAAATGCACATTTTGGGACTTTCTGATAGAATTGTGATTCCTTTGAAGTAAGCTGCCAATAGCTCACAAACATGACATTCAAATACCTGTGAAAAAAAACTTTAAATGTAAATGTCTCAAAATAACTGCTTTATTAAATGCGACATCATTGCAGTACCCAGAGTTGCTTTTAGAAATGGACTTTTAAGAACGTAGCTATTTCAAACAAGCTTGCTATTTATGGTTACAATAACTGCCATGTAAAAAATAAAATTTTCTCTAACTTAGAAGTTTCTATTGAACAGTATTTGGTGACATTAAAGAGTAGCACTCATCTACTTAAGTCCTAATATTCCAAAACTACAATGCAAAGGTTGTTCTCATTTTTTATTAAATTACCACAGCATTGGGAATTGCTTTAGCTAAAGGACGCTGCTAGTCCATTTCATAAGTCAGTCAAATTTATAAATCTCACCCTTTGGCTTTTCTACATGAAGTCTTAAATGATGCTGAATTGTTTGGTCATTTACCGTACCTGTCATAATAATCACAGAGGAGTGACACCCTTTGCAGTTTCTTCTGATGTACTGGCTGTTCTCACGGTCTCAAATTTTGAGACCACTGGTCAGCCGTCCATTATTGTAAAAGGCTATACACAGTAAAAGTAACCATTATTACAGATCCACCCTGGAGATCAGCTATAACATGAGATTACTATCATACTTTGGCCAAAGAATTCCTTATCCATTTTACCATCCCTGAGCCATTCTCGCCTCATACGTTTAAATCTGTTAGGGGATGCTTTTTAATTGGAAAGCACTCTCAAAAGTACTGTATATGAGTTGTACTTATAAGTTTTGTTGAAAGTTTAAAATAATTGTTACAACCTTTGCTCATATTTTAATTGTCTATGTATTGTTTATTTGATTTTACAATAATCAATTTGAGGCAATTAACTGATCATCAATACATTTTCCACTGTGAATATCATCATGGATTAATTGCATGAATTGTGTATTGTCAACCCTTCATCAGAAAGAAAGGCTATCCCTAAAATGGGATTAATTCATCCAATAATAAATAAGTTGAAAGAAATAATATATATTGTGAAACCAACTAAAATTTACCAACGATAATCTTTCAGGCCAAGGGCTCATATCTTTATTTATGCTGTCGACCAATACCATTAAGCAAGTGATCCACGGACCCCAGGTTGGGAGCCCCTTGTTTATGTATTGATTGGTAATACCCAAGTTCTATTTTAATAACTAAACAATGAAATAAAATTATAGATCAATATTCATTTTTCTTCAGAGTGGCCTAAAAGTCAATCCTTAAAAGATCTGATTTTCCTTGTTTTATGGGATAATATGCTAGTTTCATTAAAACAAACCTTTTGCAGGTCCCAAAAGACTGAAAGAATTTAGTGACAAAGAAGAATAATAGACTCCCATTACAGCTGACTCCTCCAAAACTCTCATGTACTCTTTAGCCATTGGTACATGGATATGTTTTGTATGCAAGTTGTAAGGTTATTGGCAGATTGAAATCATAAAACAGCTTCACAGACTAAATCATTGAAATAGCAAATAAACTGCACTATAGCAAATCAAGATGGACACATCTCAATATGTGTTCACCCATTTTCTGTACTTCCATGACTAGAAGTTTATAAAGATTATAAAAGTGTCTTGTTTTGATTTTATTGAATTATTCATAGGATGAGGATGTCACTGTTAAAATCAGAAGTTAACGCCCATATTTCACCACATCTTAACTGAGGAAGCAGTTAAAGCACCACTGGTGGGTCTGGAGACACAGGTGGGACTGAATAAGGATGGCGTGTTTCCTTCCCTGAGTGATATCAGAACTCTGATGATGTTTTACGATAATTAATCATTCCATGGTCACTGTTAAAGACCACTTTTCTTTTTAATTCAGGTGTATCCAAATATTTGGTAATTTAATTTAGTTTGTCATACAATTTCAGTTTCTAATTTAACCCATGTGTATATATCAATCCTTACTTCAAGCTCTGCAGAATATTAAAGGTAGTTTGATGGCTGTGTGGAAATGATTGACTGCTCAACCAGATTGATGACGTACCTGTTGCTGGATCCCATACAGTGGCCAAGATCAGAAAAGGGCTGTCTTTGTTGCAGTGATTGGTCAGTTTCTTAACTGACAACAATACAAACCTTTACTTCACTGAGCATTAAATTAGGCCAAAATTACTGCACTGAATGCAGAACAAAAAGGCACAAAGTGAAAAATCTTCAGTGTGGAGCACGGGGTCCCAAGCATTTTTTATGCCACGGACTATTGCCATTAAGCAAGAGGTCTGTGGACCCTAGGTTGGGAACTCCCAGAGTAGAGGAAAGGATAAGAATTATATGCTTATATTTCTGTGGAACCCGGCTAGATATTTCTGTCCATAAAACTTTTGAGGAACAGCTAAAAACATCTATCAACAAAGCCAGATTCAGGTTAAGTGCTATTTAATTCTTTCCATTTACAAACGTAGAAGGGCCTAGTACCTGGGAATTGCCCTTGCCAAAGTGCCTGGTTGCAATGTGGTGGCTTTCTTATTGACCCAAGCATCTAGAAATTCAGCAATAATGTATAAGCACTGACTCTGGCAGTGAAAGATATTTAAAAATTATTGGAAATGAAATTAATAATTTCAAAGATATTCATATTATATTTAAATCTACTGCCTGTTCCACTTCTGGCATTTAGGGCAGCAAAGAAGGTCTTCCACCTCTGGCGGTGTTCAGGGCTTCCTTCATCATGTCAGTAGCTTCCTCTCGGTTTTCACAACTGTCAGTCCTGTGTGGAGACTCAGGAATACAATCACACACAGATGCAGAAGGGTTTCTCATTGCTGTTTCCATAGCAGTTTTGTTTTACCAGTCAGGTTATCCTGAGCTGAACCCCCCCCCCCTCCCCAAACTTGGAGGACCTGTGGACCACTCTTAGCCTGGCCTCTACCCTTTGACCTGTGTGACATGGGTGACCCAAGCAAGAGCCGAAGCACAAAGCCCTGACACCAGCCAACACAGTTCCAAGGTTCACTGAGGTGTGCAAGCCTCCAGACCCTATGACGTTTGTGGTCCTCTTGGAGGATTTAAATAGTAGGCTAAAATTATGAAAGAAAGCCTTTGTTACAAAAAAGAATGGATGTGTTCCTTTGCTTCCTCCTTTATTATTATCCAGGATGAAATCGGTAAGACTGCATGCCCACACCTACGTTGGAGACTTCCACGTTAGGCTGCCCATGCACAGAGATCCTAGAACGGCTCTCATTTAAAAGGTAAATATTGGTGTCTGGGTCAATGACTAATTGTTCGGGCCAACAATATCAATGGAAAATCAGACAGGGAACGTTACACAGTGCACAAAATAAGAGAGGAGGAAGTGCACAGTTTTCTTCCTTCTTGTGGGTTGAAATAATATTCAGCGCTGAAATTGCCATCTTACAATAATGCATTGCTTCACATTAGTTTAGAACAAACTGCTGCCTTTCAACAATTTTATCTGCAATTTTTTTGTTTCAATTAGCCTTGCAAGTATTATTTTCCACTATTTCTGGCAGAATATCCATATTAAATATTTTAATTGCTTCAGTGCATTCAAGTAATTGCATCATTGAGTGTTTCAATATGCAACCAGAATTAACCACCCTGTGCAAGATAAAGAAGTATGCAGGAAGATACGTCTCATTTTCATTGAAAATTAATAGTAAATTAGTACTTACACAAGCAAATCACTAAGGTAATTACAAGAATTGCTCAACTAAAGCAAAAATGAGCATGAAGGTGTGTATTATTAATGGCTGTTACATATTGGGATGTCACAGTGTTTGATAAAGTGCAACTGCTCCAATCCTACACATGTGCATAACAAACAGACCTATTAGCACAAGCATTGTCAGCTTTCTAAAACTGATGGGGCACTACACTGCAAGTTTTTTAAGCAGTCTGAGGATAGAGAAAAATGGGTAAAATTAACAAGTATTGTAAAGACATCCTGGCAGCAATGCAGATGCAATATTTAATTTTATAAAACAACTTGGATTTAAGTATCATCTTTACTGTAGCTTCAGAAAATGAATCCCCATCAACCCTTACCCATTTTTATCGATGCACCATAACAAGCACCCTATCTGGGTGCATAACGGCTTGATGTGACAACTACCCTCCCTGTGACCGCAAGAAAATGCAGCACAGCACATCACGGAAACCAGCCTCCCCTCCATGGACGCTGTACTTCTCACTTCCTCAGTAAAGCAGCCCGCATACTCAACCATCTCACCCTCCCAGACGTTTTCTTTCCTCCCCTCTCCTATCAGGCATATACCATGAGCACCGCTCCCCCTAAGCTGCAGGGGCTCACAACTGAAAAAATAACTGAAATGCCATCCTGCACATGGCCTTTGCTGCCACATAGCTGAAATTTACTTCTATACAGTACTGTGCAAGAGTCCTCGGCATAGACGTACGCCGACGGTGCCTAAGACTTCTGCATAGTATTGTATTTGTCAATGTGGAGCAGAAAGCTAGTTTGAAAATCTGGCATGAGCAAAGGATGCTGGGAATGGCGAGAGGGAGCGCTGCAGAGAAGGAGTGCCAGTGGCGGGAACTAATGCAGGTCCAGACACTCCCAGCCCTGAGGCAGCAGGCAAGGTAATTTCATTAGAAACAATTGGTTTATTAATCATTACACAATGTCTCGCTGGTGCTTTCCTCTCCCTTTCTCCTTTCACCAACCACGATTCCCCTTTCACTGTCCCCTTCCCACTCTCAGTCCACTGTGGAGACCCATATCAGAGTCAGGTTTATCATCACTCGTATGTGTTATGAAGTTTGTTTTTTTTGTGTGACAGCAGTACAGTGCAATACATAAAATTACTACAGTACTGTGCAGAGGCCATATAGCCTTATATACGTAGCTAGACTTTTGCACAGTAAATTTATGTGTTAACAGAACACATAATTTATTTCAGGGTTTTCACAATTGTACTAACATAGATTTCAAAATTATATCAGCATTAGTTAAAAGGAAAGTCCAGCTGTGGGGTAAGAAAAGCCATGTGCACGGGTGCATTTCAGTGACCAGTAGGCTCAAGGATGGCTGTTATCATCCTACTGAATGTTTCCCTAATATGGTGTAATAGACTTGGACTCCTGGTCTCACGATCTAGCTCATTATGATTTTGCACTTTACTGTTTAACTGCACTGTATTCTCTCTGTAGCTGGAGTACTTTATTGTGCATTGCTATTGTTTTACCATGTTTTTCTTCAATGCATTGTGTACTGATTTGATCTGTATGAATAATATGCAACCTTTTCACTGTAGAAGTCACAATAATAACCCAATTCCAAGTCAGCAAAGTTAAAGCAATTAGGGACTATGAACTCACTCATTATCTGTAGCAGTTACTCTGAAATAAAACCAATACCGCTGAGAAGCTGAGAGAGGGTCTCGGCACTTTATGACGTGCTTCCAAATAACTGAACTCCAAGTCCAAAAAGGTACCTTCAATCCTTTATTGTAAAACCAGCAAAGTCTAACACTGTTGCAGTGATAAATGTCTGATGAAACGAAATTAGTGATACAGCAGAATAAAAGTGATTAACATTCAATTTAGCAGACAGAAACCTGTTGAATGTTGAAAGGCTAAATAGGGTGGATGTGGAAAGAATGTTATCTATTGAGGGGGAAATCTCAGACCAGAAGCACAGCATCAGAATAGAAGAATATCCATTTAGAAGAGAGATGAAGAGGAATTTCTTCAGCCAGAGGGTGGTGAACCTGTGGAGTTAGTTGTCACAGGCAGCTGCGGAGGCCAAGTCACTGAGTGTACCTAAGCCGAAGGTTGATAGGTTCTTGATTAGTCAGGGCATGAAAGGTTACAGGAAGAAGGCAGGAGCATGGGGTTGAGAGGGAAAATGGATCAGCCATGATGAAATGACAAGCAGATTCAATGGGCCAAATTGCCAAATTCTGCTCTTATTTCTAATGGTCCTATGGTGGCACTGTGGATAAAATATATATGAAGTGGCCACTTTATTAGGTACTCTCTGTGCTTAATAAAATGGCCACCGAGTGTATGTTCAATGTCCTCTACACATCCACTTCAAATTCAATGTGTTGTTTGTTCAGGATGCTCTTCTGCACACGACTGTTGTAATGCATGGTTATTGGAGTTACCATAGTCTTCCTGTCAGCTTGAAACAGTCTGGCCATTCTCCTCTGACCTCTCACGTTGACAAGGCACTTTCACCCACACGACAGCCATTCACTAGATTCTTTTGTTTGTTTTTTGCACCATTATCCACAAATCCTAGAGACTAATACATGTGAAAATCCCAGGAGGTGAACAGTTCCTGAGATACTCAAACCACCCTGTCAGGCATCAACAATCATTCAAAAGGTTAAAGTCATTTAGATCACATTTCATCCCTATTCTGATGTCTGGTCTGGACAACAACTGAACCTCTTGACCATGTCTGCATGCTTTTATGCATTAAGTTGCTGCCACATGATTGGATGATTAGATATTTCCATTATTACATAGTTTTTCATTTTTCACCTTCAACTATTGCAGCAGCAATCATGGGGATAAGGTTAGCTGTTTGAATGCATTACATTACACTACGAGTTGTTAGTTCTCATTCATTTCTTACCAATGCTCAGTGATAACTGGGAGGAATTGAATCTGAAGATAGACATAGACCCTACTTGTAAATAAATCCAACTGGACATGTGTAACAATGTTGTTGAGGATTACGTACAGGGTTTGACTTGCCCTCATCATTGTTAAAGGCAGAACATATGGGTATGTACTTGAATAGGAAGGAAATGATAAACAATATTCCACTCTGCTGGGGCCTCACTTTGTGAGCCAATATGACAACACCACAAGAAAAACCACATGTTTAACGTCTACCAAGAAAGTACAGCAGCACCTCTACTTCCTGAGGAGTTTGTAAGATTATGCATGGCATCTAAAACTTTAATAAACCTCTATATTCTTGGTGGGGAATATATTGACCGGCTGCAGCACAGTCTGGTATGGAAATATCAATACCCTTGAACAGAAAGTTCTACAAATTGTAGTAAATATGGTCAGTCCATCACGGTTAAAGCCCTCCCAACATTGAACACACGTCCGCAGAGCACAGTCGCAGGAAAGCAGCATCCATCGTCAAGGACCCCCACCACCCAGGTCATGCTCTCTTCTCACTGATACCATCTGAAAGAAGGTACAGGAGCCTCAGAACCCATGCCACCAGGTTCAGGAATAGGTATTACCCCTTAACCATCAGGCACCCGAACCGAAGGGAATAAGTTCACTCAACTTTGCTTGCTACATCGCTGAACTACTCTCACAACCTATAAACTCACTTTCAAGGAGTCTTCATCTCATGATCTCAATATTTATTACTTGCTTATTTATCAGTAATTTTTCATTCTTTTTGTGTTTTCACAGTTTGTTGGTGTTTGCAAATTGGTTGCATGCAGTCTTTCACTGATTTTTTTATGGTCATTAGATTTAATTGAACATGTCTTCAAGAAGATGAATCTCAGGGTGCATATGGTGACTTTGATAATAAATTTAGCGTCACAGAGTCATAGAAAACTACAAGCCTTTTGGTCCATCTAGTCCTTGCCAAGCCATTCAAATTGCCTTTTTCCATTGACCTGCACCAGGATCATGGGGCTCCATAACCCTTCCATCCATGTACCTATCCAAACTCCACTTAAACATTGAAATTGTGTTCACATTTCCCCTCATGTTCCTCTTAAACTTTTCACCTTTCACATTTAACTTCTAGTGGTAATCCCACCCAACCTCAGCAGGAAAAGTCTGCTTGCACTTAGCCTGTCTATACCCTTCATCATTTTGCTTTCCTCTATCAAATCTCTCAATCTTCTATGTTTCAAGGAATAAAATCCTAACATTTTCAATCTTGCCTCATAACTCAGGTCCTCCAGACCTGGCAACATCTTTATAAATTTTCTCTGTACTCTTTCAACCTTGTTTACATCTTTCCTGTAGGTAGGTGACCAAATCTGTACACAGAACTCTAAATTAGGTCTCACCAATGTTTTATACAACTTCAGCATAACATCCCATCTCCTGAATTGAATACTTTCATTTATGAAGTCCAATGTTCCAAAAGCTTACTTTACAAACCTATCAGCCTGTGATGATACTTTCTTTGAATTGTGGACCTATGTTCCAATCCTTGTGTTCTACTGCACTCGTCAGTGCCCAACCCTTCACTGTGTAAGTCTTACCCTATTTGTTCCTCCCGAGGTGCAGCACCTCACACTTGTCTGCATTAAATTCCATCTGTCATTTCCCACCCTATTATACCACCTGGTCCAAATCCTGCTGCAAGCTTTAATAGCCTTCTTCATTGTCAATTACACACCAATCTTGGTGTCATTTGCAAATTTGCTGATCCAGTTAACCACATTATCATCCAGATCCTTGATGTAGATGACAAACAACAATGAACTCAGCACTAGGACACCACTAGCCACAGGCCTCAAGTCAGAGAGGCAATCATCTACTATCTGTCTGGTTTCTCCCACAAAGCCAATGTCTAATCCAAGTTACTACCTCATCTTGAATGCCGAGCAACTGAAACTTCTTGATCAACTTCTCCCGCGAAATCTTATGAAATTCCTTGCTACTGTCCATGTAGACAACCTCCACTGCTATGCCTTCATCAACTTTCCCGGTAACTTCCTCAAAAATCTCCATAAGATTGGTTAAATACAACCCACCATGTACAAAGCCACGCTAATCAGTCTATGTCTCTCCAAATACTCATATATTTACTTTTAACTTTGATGTTCAAATTTGTCAATGATCTAATGTAAACAGGTGAATAAAATGACAAAGTGATATTTCAAAGGAAAGACAATATCAAGCTGGAAAGAGTGCAGAAACACCAGAGCAAAACCAGCCATGCCACACCAGGAACACCAGACTCAAAAACAGTTAAGGCAGAGCAACACATCTGCCCACTAACCCACCCTCCACCACCACTACTTTATAATTCCTCTCAGAGTCACCTTATGTACAGACACCCCTGTGTCTAGTGTCACTTTATGGGCATGCAATCAAAACTATATACTCAAGCTATCTTATTGTGTTTTTTTATTGTTGTGTTCATTATCTTACTGAGTATTTTTTTGTGCTGCACCAGATCCGGAGTAGCTAGTATTTCATTATCCTTTACACTTGTGTACTGGAATTGACTTTTAATAATATTCAATCTTTGACGAGATTTCCGTGGATGTTGCCTGGACTAGAGGGCCTGAGTTATAGGGAGAGAGAGGTTGGACACACTGGAGCGTAGGAGAATGAGAGGTGACCCTTCTCCTATCAGGCAAAGACACAAAAGCCTGAAAGCACTACCATCAGTCTCAAGGACAGCTTTTATCCCTCTATTAAGTGGTTCCCAATATGATAAGAGAGAGTCTTGACCTCACAGTCTAACTCATAATGATCTTGTACCTTATTGTCTACCTGCTCTGCACTTTCTCTGTAGTTGTTGCACTTTGCTCTGCATTGTTATTGTTTTAGCTTAGGGCACAGTGTAATGATTTGATCTGAATGAACAGTATGCAGGACAGTCCTTTAACTGTGCCTTGACACATTGGACAGTAATAAACTAGTTCCTGTTCCAAAATCTATTGTCCAGGAGAGTGATAAGCAAGATCCGTACTCATATGTTGATACAGAGTTCCATTACTCAATGTACCATCAGCCAGCAGTCCTGACTGAGTTCTAGGATGTTTTGCACTGAAAGAAAAGTCATTCATAATCCAATGATAGAACTCCCAATGGCTGATCTTTCAGCTCTGGGGGGAAATCATTTGCCTCATTTACCGGGCAATATATAACATATGGAAAACAAAAATTTGAGTGGATGAGTGTAATTTTTAAAAATATTATATATCACACTTAAGCACTATTGCCAGGAACTCTCTAAAATAATTCACGGTTTATATTTAGTGATAAACTTTGTAGGGTTCTGCAGCTGTAAAGTTCAACTCATCCTTTTTCAGCCCACAAGCCCTATGATCTCAATCTCCTTCAAAGAAAAATGATCAGGCCATACCATCTTTCTCGTTAAAAATGGAGACAAGAAGTAAGGAGCTGACATGAGCTCTTCAGATCAGATGCCCTGCAGCAATTCAGGTAATGCCTGATATACCTGCATTGCCTGCTTAAAGGATGCTCTGAGAACGAAAGACTCTAAAGCTATTAAGGGGGAGAGCAACCCCATCTTTGTCAAAAATGTTCGCCAAATGAAGGAGGAAAATTTGGCAAGTGGTTGACATGATGATGTGACATCTGTCAAAGTGTCTCTCTGCATTATGAAAACAATGAAAACAATGAGCACTTGTTTTGTCTTTTCTCTCTCTCTCTCTCTCTCTCCAGTGACAAGTACAGTGCCTCTTTAATAATGTGCTGTATAACTTTGATCCTGTACTGTGGGACAGTATGATTAAATATTGACTGCAGTTTAGGACCAAAGCTGAAAACTATTGACCCAAAGATTACAGAAGTGATGACATTGTGTTATGATGCCTGAAGCCAAAGATTTTGAAGGCATTATTCACACTTAAGGTCACTTTGGCAACCAGTGGGGCAATAGTTTACCAATTACAGCTCAAAAACTGCCATCAATATTTGCTTTATTATACTCCTGAGATCAATTTATTTTAAAACAACAAAGATTTTCAACTGTTGTTCTTTGTGGTGCCAGTAGCCAACGTTCCTTGTTCTACTGCCCATTGACACCACACGAGAGGCTCTGTTTACTCTTTTGTGGATTGTAAGCATTCCAGCAAGGCCAACATTTATTGTCCATCTCTAATTGAGCTTGAGGAGACAGTGTTAGCTGCTCTTTTGAACTGCTGTGTTTCAGATGCCCCCTGTTAGGGAACTAGTTCTAGGATGTGGCCTCAGCAGCTTGGATTAGAACTTACAAGTGATGGTATCCCCATGGAACTGCTAGTGATGTTGTTCTGATCAAGATCACAGGTTTAGGAGTTTGCCAGTGATTTGCACTGTGCTGTGCAAGTGCTGTGGACTGCAGTCAATTTATGCAAGAGATGGAGAGAGCAGTTAAATTGCCAATCATGGAGGTTGCACCGTCCTTGATGGTGGTGATCTTCTTGGAGCTACACTCAAGTTTGCAGATGGAAAGCACCTCATAAGATTCCTGACAGCATTCATGAAGAAGGAGAGGATGTTGATTCGACAGCCTCCGATCTAGTCATCATAGTTATTTAGCTGAATTATTAGATCTTTAGTAGGTGTTAGTGTTACTGAAGGATGAGATGAGGGACGTGGATGGAGGGTACATAATGACGTTGCTAAATATCAAAATAAAGTGTTCAACTTCTTAGTCATCAAGTCATACAGCACAGAAGCTGGATTTTTGGCTGAACATCCACACTACCAAGCACCCAGTTATACGAATCCTACATTAACTGTATTTTCACCGTGTATCCATCTGCACCTCTTCACTTACAGATCCTAGCATTCACTTACACATTACAGTGGCTAATTTACCTCCCGAAGCTTGTCATTGGGATGACCAGAGCAATAGGAAACCCATTGGTCAGAGGGAGAGTGTGCAAACTTTACTCAAACAGTATCAGAGGTCAGGACACTGAGCCGGGGTTGCTGAAGCAGTGAAGCAGCAAGGCAGCAGGTCTATCAGCTGTAACACTGTGGTGCCTATTGCAGATTATCATTGTCACCCATTCCTGTGATATTACAGTACTATGTAAAAGGCACCCACGGGTGGGGTATTGGACAGGTGTCAGAGGAGTGCCGGGGCCATGGATGTCATGGGTGTAGGTACACTCAGCCCCGAGACACCAGGCAAGGTCATTAGATTCCAAAAGTTGATCATTACAGCGTGTCTGTCCGGTGCTTTCTGCTCCCTCCCTTCTCCCTTCCCCTTTTCCAACCCATGATTCCTCTGTCCCTGCCTCCTTCCCCCTCTCAGTCCACAATACAGACCTATGTTAGAATCAGGTTTATCATCACTCAGTTATGTCATGAAGGAACTACAGAAGCCTGAAGGCACACACTCAACGATCCAGGAACAGCTTCCGATTTCCGAATGGACTATGAAACCATAAACACTACCTCACTACTTACTTTAATTTTTATTTCTACACTACTTACTTGACTATTTAATATGTACTTACTTAATGTAATTCAGTTTTTTCCATTTATTATTATGTATTGCAATATACTGCTGCCACAAAGACAACAAATTTCATAACATATGCCTGTGATATTAAACCTGATTCTGATTCTGTTTTGGTTTTTTTTGTGTGGTAGCAGTACAGTGCAATACATAAAATTACTACAGTACTGTGCTATGCATCTAAGGCTTTTGCACAGTACTGTAAATATTATTTGCTAATTAACTACCCATTTCAGAACCATAAAATCAGAAATGTAGAGTACGCTTCACTCTACTTAAGTCAGAGGCTCACAACGTGGGGTTCACAGGCCCCTCAGTTAATGTTTGGGGGTCCATGGCATAAAAAAGGTTAGGAACCACTGGCGTAAGTAAAACAAAGAGCTAAGTGATAACGCAATTTTTGCAGCTCATCTTCAGGATCTTGTCTTGTTTTGGATCATGTCTAATCCCATAGCTTTTGCTGCATATAGAATGGTTAACCGTTTCTTGATTACGTTTGGAGTGAATCAAGTTGACAGAAGACTCAAGAATTCTCCACTCTACAGGTCCAGAGACTGACTATGTGGATTTTTGGATATGGTAAATAAGGAAGATGGCATTATTGAAGAAAAATTGTGCTGAGATAAAATATTTACCATTCAGGCAAGCAGTAATCTATTCATCTCCAAAATGCTGCAAAACCAATCCCAGGTTACCAGTGCATCTGCCAACTCTGACCATCCAAAATGTTCCATTCTTCATCACGATCTTAAGTATAATGTCAACTATTAAAACATTCCTCCTTCTCACTATAAACTCATATTTTCCTTTGCTCTCTACATATACTAACAGTGCTCTAGGTAAGTTTCTAATAAGTGCAGATTCCTTAGCCCCTCTTCACAACTGCCTCACCAATTCACCTCCTGTCTTATGGTCATTACCTCACCATGCCCATTACACCTTGCTCCTTTGCTAGCTCTCAGCACATGCACTGTACCTATGAAGTACCTTTACACATTTCCACTTCACTTTCTAAAACCTATTCACTAATTCACATCTGCTCCTGCAATGAACCAAGATGTTCAAATGACATTGAAATCTGCCCAAGGGTTATTGTTATCATCTGTTCCTCTCTACACTAATTATTACTTTGGATTTCATTGCTAGACATCTTTTACTTTATTTATACTTGTTAACTATTTGCCATGCAAAACAATCTCTTATGAACAAATTACCTAAGATAGTTTTTATTTCTTCTACTCCAGGCTGGTAATGAAAAGTCTGTTATTTCAGATATCAATTTTCAGAGTGTGTACAAAGCTCAAAGTTTAAAGTAAATTTATCATCAAAGTACATACCTTTTATGTCACCATATACAAACCTGAGATTTATTTTCTTGTGGGCATACTCAATAAATCCAATAACCATAATGGAATAAATGAAAGATTGCACCAACAGGGCAGTCAATCAAGTGCAAAAGTCAACAAACTGCAAATACGTAAAGAAATTTAAAAAGAAGGAATAATAATAAATAAATACTGAGAGCATGAGATGAAGAGTCCTTGAAAGTGAATCCATAGGTTGTGGGAACATTGCAACGATGAAGTGAAGTTAAATGAAGTTATCCCCTTCATTTCAAGAGGGGATGAGGGGTAGTAACTGGTCCTGACCCTGGTGGTGTGTCCTGAGGCTCCTGTACCTTCTTCCTGATGACAGCAGCCAGATGAGAGCATGCCCATGATGAGGGAAGCTGCATTCCTGTGACAACACTCCATGTAGATGTGCTCAGTGGTGAGGAAGGCTACCTAATTGATAGACTGGCTGTATCCACTACTTTTTATAGTATTTTTCATTCAAAGGCATTGGTGCTTCCATACCAGGCTGTGACAAAACAATTTGTTTTGGGACTTGTAATGTCCAATTTCTAAAAATAAAGATGACTTTGATCATTTAAGCTGAGCAAATAACCTCTGCACATTTAGAAAGAATTTGGTCTTTTTATCACATATTTTGTGATGTTTGAATATCCCAAATTAATTAAAACTTAATGCATTATCACAAGAGCAATCACGAGGAAATCTGCAGATGCTAGAAATTCAAGCAACACACACAAAATGCTGCTGGAACACAGCAGGCCAGGCAGCATCTATAAGGAGAAGCATTTTTGATGTTTCGGGCTGAGACCCTTTGTCAGGACTAACAAAGGGTACTGACGAAGGGTCTCGGCCCGAAACATCGACAGTTCTTCTCCTTATAGATGCTGCCTGGCCTGCTGTGTTCCACAGCATTTTGTGTGTGTTGCATTATCACAAGACTAACTTTAACTGTGCACAATTCAGATGAAGAATTCAAATATTTGGAAAGCATCTGAGGATTAATTGCAAACATAAAAAATTCTGCAGATGCTGGAAATCCAAAGCAACACAGGCAAAATGGTGGGAGAACTCAGCAGGTCAGGCAGCGTCAATTGGAATGAATATTCAGTCAACGTTTCAGGCTGAGACCCTTCTTCAGGACTCAGTGATGAGGCAAGTGAAGATGAGTGAAGTTATCCCCTCTGATTCAGTCTTGAAGAAGGGTCTCAATCTGAAATGGTAACTATTCTTTTCCATAGCTGCTACCTGAACTGCTGAATTCCTCCAGCATTTTGTGTGTGTTGCTGAAGATTAATTGCTGCCTGTTCCCTCACTGATAATAACTACTGAATTTCAATAACTTGTGAATTTCAATCTTGGGTACATTTTATTCATTACTCTAAGTATCTGAAACAAGCCTTAAGGAATTTTCAGTCAACATAGAAATGAAATCTTGAAAAAAAAACTACAATTGCTGGAAATCTAAAATAAAAAAAAAAGTGAGAATACTGGAAATATTCAGCAGGTCAGACCACATTTGTGGGAACAGAAACAGAGATAAAGTTTTAGGTTGAAGGCCCTTCATCGGAATTGAAAGACAGTAGAGAAGTTTGTCTGTGATACGATGAAACCAGAGTAACCACGAAAGTAAACTGTAAACATCTGGTCAATAAGTTAGAGAGTATGAAAATAGATAAAAGAACACAGACAAAATAATACAGGAGTCGTTGAAATGCAGGGCAGGTAGGCATAGTTGGCAGATCAGCTAGGCAGGTCCTCCATTCCCAGAGGAATTAAAAGAAAAAAAGAGACACAAAAAAAAAACAAGCTAAGTCAATATCACAAATTGATGATAAACAGAGAAAGTGAGTTACTTGGAGTTACAGAATTCAATATTGAATCAACAAGGCCGCGATGTCTCCTAATGGAAGATAAGGTTCTGTTCCCCAAACTTTCATTTTAACATGAGTGGGATGGAAAATTGAAATGGCAGGCAACCAATTGCCTAGGCTGCCCTTCTGGACTGAACCGAAATACTCCACAGAGTAATCATCCAACAAGCGTTTGGTTTCTCCAAAGTAGAAGACATTACGCTACAAAAGGGTGATCAGAATTCAATGCAATACTTGAAATGCAGCCTAACTAAAGCTTTATACTACTGCCACATAAGTTATTAACTCTTGAACTCAATGCCTCAACTAATAAAGACAAACATTCCATAAGCTTTCTTTACCATCCTAGCAACTTGTGGGGCTACTTTCAAGGAGGTATGGACTTGGACCCTATACATCAGTGCTGTTAAGAGTCCTGCCATTAAATGTGCACCTTCACATTACATTTTATCTCCTAGTACAGCACGTAATTTTTTCCTGGAATAAATTTCATCTACAATTCTCCATCCATATCTGCAACTGATCTATATCCTAATGTAATCCTTGAGAAATTTTCTAGACCAGAGCTCCCAAACATTTTTAGGCCAAAGACCCCTACCATTAACCAAGGGGTCTGTGGACTCCAGGTTGGGAACCTCTTTTCTAGATCTTTGTGTCATCTACAATAATAGGAACAAAATTTTGGAATTAAGGGCTGGATATTCGGATCTGATTGGCTGCTGCCTATGAATGTCATTGGGAGCATAAACTAGAAGCACAGCAGCTCCGCAGGAGTGGTAATGGCGTGCAAAGAAATTTGGAAGGGGTGCTGCTGGCTTTAAAGGAAATAGGGGTAAATTTGCTGTATATGACTTGTGAGATGATGCAAAGAAAAGCACTCCAGTAATTGAACTGCAAGTTTGTTTCAAGGCCTGGTGTCAGGATTCTGTATCTGTAAGTGGCAGTAGTGTTGTTACGATGAAAGGAGGTAGGCATGCATGAGAGAGAAAAGATCTTAACAGTGACCAGGAGAAACAACTGAAATTAACCTCATCAGCCATTGCCAGATCACAAGCCTTTGTTTTGAATCCCGTAAACTTAGAATTCCAGCTGAAGCTTAAAGAGGTGCTTTCTCAGGAAGTTCATTAATCACATTTTCAGCAGTGACTTGCATTTATACATCTTTAATGTTGGAAAATCTCCAAGGCAAGCTTCCAGCACTAGTAATACTTTCATATTTTAAAGCATGGAAAACGTGCAAAAGAAAACTTTAAGCAATCCTTGGGTTTGAAGGGATTTGTACTTAAGGTTTAATATCAACAAAGGAACAAGTACCACCAATGTCTGCCAGGATCATCAGAATTATCAGTGGGGACTGTACAGAAAACAGTGAGTCAGAGGCTTGTGTTGCTTCAAGGCAAATGCCTATTTGGCAGCAGTGGCAGTCAGCAATAAAGATGATATACATTGATGCCATTGATCAGTTGTGGAGTTCGCAATTAGAGGTAACTCAAATGAATTATAATAGCAAAGAAATGTGAGTCACAGGCTGTCACCCTCAGCTTCTCCTTGCCAGGTCAATTGGGATAATGCAAACTGGATCCAAAGTTGCCCTGTTGACATGAGGCAAAGGATGATGGGTACTTAGAAAGATATGATCCTAATGCAGGCAAATGTGATTAATGGAGAATGGCATCACAGTCAACGTGGGCATGTTGGGCTGAAGGACCTCTTTTGCACTTATTTTCTATGAATTTATGACTAAATGATGAATACTGAAAAGTAAGTGTAATATTCAGACATGTGAGCTTTTATCAAACATTTGTTATATTACACTGGACAACAAAGATTTTGCTTTCTGAATACTTTTGGATGTATCTTATGGATTTTGGGCCGCTGATCATTAAAATCACAATGAAATTTCCCTGTCATGCACTGGTTTTTAAACATTATCTATATTTGTTATTTCAATTCATAATTCAAGTCAGAATAACTGATGCCAAAATTAAGGAAGACCTTTTTTTTTTGTTCCAGAAGTCAAACAGGCAATTTACTCGAACTTCTACTGGGACCGGAGAAAATTGCATGAAAGGCATTCAAGGATGTTGCTGAAAAACTTCTTGGCAACTGCAGAGCACCAAACTGTGCAGCTTTTGAAAATATGCTTCAAGCCTACAAAACCATAAAATGTAACATGTTACTGAAGATTCATTTTCTACATTCTCATTTAGACTTCTTTCCTGCAAATCTTGGTGCTGTCAGTGACGAGCATGGTGAAAGATTTCACCAGGACATTGTGGTCATGAGGAAAAATGGTATCAGGGCAACTGGAATCCATCAATGCTGCCCGTTTTTTGTAAAACTCTTAAACAATAAGCCTCAGACACTGAGCACAAATGAAAACCATCAACAAAAAAAACCTTAGCCTAGTTGGACTATTGCAAAGCTTCAACAAAATTAAGCAACTAAACATATTAAATTAAATAAAAGTTAATGTATTCTTTCTCCAAATTCCTATGTAATACAATTAGGCTGAAATTATATTTGTGTTCAACTTCAAGAGGTCTATCACAAACAAAAAAAATTTTGAGGAAGCAGCACTTTAAAAAAAATTGATGCCCAGTGGTATTAAAGATCGTTGCAACATACTTGTTATTAGAAAATGGATAAATATGATGGAACTGTTGTGACTACAGCAGAATAAAAACCATGCTCCTTGTGTATGTTGTGCTCCTGATAATTGTCAGAGCAGGTTCAAGAGAACAGTCAGAACTCACAAGAATTCACAGGATATGAACTTTGAGATAAAGGACTAGGATTGCTAGAAATGGACCATTGTCCCTTAATGTCTGTCATGTTACATTTCTTTGACAAGAACATTCTCCCCAGGTCTCAAGGAACTTTTGTACCTTGCTGCTGTGCTGTATAATCTAATTATTAGTCATTAACAGCCAAGTTATGCAACCAATTATGTCTCTTGTGCACTCTCATTTCAACTATTTGCAGATTTAGTATCTCTGTTAGACAACAGGAGAGAATGACACCTTGGCAGGGAACAGATAAGTGGTACCTGAAGTGATATGAATTCCACGTGCACCAGTAGTGTTTTGTCAGTCAGACAGCAGAGAAACAGGCCTGTCACCTACCCATGTCAATGCTCACTGTAAACTACGTATCCATAATAATCCCCTTTACTAGCATTAGTCTGTAGCCCACAATGCTTTGCTGAGATGTTTCTTAAAAGTTGTAAGAGTAGCTGCATGTATTATCCATCACTTCTCAAGTGGTGCATTCCAGATTCCACACTACACCCCCTACTGTTGCCCCAAATGAACAAAAATCTTCCTCTGATCCCTCTCTAAACTTTTATTCCTCATTTTAAATCTAGGGTCTCCAGTCTTCGACATCTCTGCTACTGGGAAAAGAGTCTTACTATCTCCCTATCTACGCCTCTAATAATTTTATATACTTCTATCAGGTCATCCCTCTGATCCAAAGCAGAGAAACCCAGTCTATCCAGTCTCACCCCATAATGGATGCATTCTTTCGCAAACAACATACTGGTGAATCTTCTCTGTACTCTCTCCAATGCAATTACATCCTTCCAATTATATAGTGGCCAACCAGAACCGCACAAAATGTTCCACCTGTTTTAGGAAGTTGTATCAAGACTTCCTTGTACTTACATTCAATGTGCTGTCGAATTGAAACACACAACTCATATTCCTCCTTCACCAATCTGCTAACCTATATTGCCACATTAATGAAACATTGGACTTGGAAACTAAAATCTTCTTGTGTCTCAATGCTGTGGGTGGCCCTTCCATTTGTGGTATATGTCCCACATTCATTGGGGTCTTCAAAGTGCAACAGCTCACACTAATTGGTTTTAAATTCCATCTGCCACTCTCAGACCCATCTTAGCAGCTAATCAAGGTTTAACCTCATGATCAACAATATCAATTTTATGTCATCTACAAACTTACTTATCACATCACTTATGTTCATACCTAAGTTATTAGTGTACATAACATATAGCAACTTATTCCTGACAATGGCAACCACCCTGTCTCCCACTGCCAAGCCAAACGTGAAGTCAATTTGCCGATCTACCATGACTCTCATGGCCTCTAAGCTTCTGGACCATTCCAATCTTTCCATGTGAGACTTTGTCACTGCCTAAACAAAACGCATATAACTATGTAAACCACGTTGTCCCTCATCTATATCTAAAACAACAACACCATTAAATTAACCAGACAGGTTCTCCCACCAGCAAATCTATGTTAATAAATTTCAATTAAATGAACCAGACAGGATTTCCAACTAACAGATCCATGTTGAATATCCCTAATCAATCCTTGCCTTTCCAAGTGATCAGTAATCCTGCCCCCAGTACTTTCTTTGATAATCTCTTGATCACTGATTTCAACAAGCCTGTTTATAAATGCCTATCGCTCCTGATTACCTTCTTGAATAAAGTTCCAATGTTCGATGTTTTCCAGTTAGCTGACACCTTACCGTTGACTAGCAAAATTTAACTATCCCAATCATGGTCTAAACAATCCCCTTCCTTGCTTCCCAAAGCAGCCTGGGTTACATTTCACCAGATCATGATTTCCGCTTCATTGTAGGCACACTAGCAAGCTAGTGGTGTAGTGGAATCGGCACCGGACTTCGATGCGAGTGGTCTCGGGTTCAGATCGGGCCGGCTTCACAAAACCCCGACAAGTGCCAAGGAAACTCGATGCACCACAAGGCACAGAGAACACATAATAGGCATTATTCGCAGGCGTTCTGAACTCTTCATTGGTGATACTTGGCACCCCAGTTTTGTTTCCCCTGTGAAAGAATACTATGTCAAATCCTTCGATAATCTCAGCGGTATCTAACAGATTGCCCTAGAACTCTGGTTGTTCGATATGATTGACCAATCAGTGTGAAGCATCCTTTCAAAGGAATATAAATGGGTTATCAGGTTGAGGTGGCTCCATCTGGTGATAAACATTCAGGATTAAGCCTGATAGTCCATTACCTGAAGAGGCCAAATCTGGAGTACTGCGGGAAAGCAACAAATCCCATAAAGACAGACTTCTCTTGGGATGTGTATTTTTTGTTCCCTAATCGGTGTCTCATACTTCTGCTGTCAGCTCGTTCCGTATTAAACATGTTAAAAATAATGACCCTGGTAGCAGGCAGCTGACCAGGGCTACATCCTGTCAAGATAAGTGGTTTTGGCTGGTAAACTTACTGCACACTGCACACGTTCAGGCAACTCTAAAATGTGAGTCGTTTCTATAGACATAAAGAATACCCACTCCATATAAGGCAAACGCAAATTCTGTGCATGTAGATTTCTCATAGCCGATAGCTCCTAAAACACTGTTACTTTAGCTTTTCACACATGCTAGACAACCAGCTGACCAAAGGAGAAAAGTGCTGCAAAAATTGTGACATTTCCTTTTTTGCACAATGGCGATCCTTGAGGGCTTGTTCAATGAGCAATTTGTGCCAACGATTCCTACATAATGGTAGGTTTATGCTGTGAACTCACCCCTATTATGAACTCATGAAGGTTTTCTTTCTATCAGTCACTGCTGAATTCAAACACAGAAGGCAGTGTCTACCACCTAGTCACCAGGATTCGGGCTTAGGCAACTTTGTTGCCAAGGAATGATAATGGAGTTGTGACTGGAAACAAAGAATATCTTCCCGTTTTTTTTAAGTTATGCATGTCTTAATCTTCATTCTATCTGTTCAGGATTTAATTTTCTGTGTCTCCTGCTTTCCAGGATGTAACCTTTATATTTTTAGCTATTTCTGCCTTTCCAGACTTGATATCTGTGACACAGTCTTTGTTCCTGTGTTTAGAATTATACAACCATATACTAGCCTACTGATTTTTTTTTCCATTGTCTTACAAGCTGGTTATAGCCTTCCAAATTATATTTTCTTGCATCCAGATACTTTTTATTGCAAATCATTTCCTCTCTTTTATTTTGACAGGTTCACTATGCTGCTGGCTGCTGACTGTGTTATTTCTTGGCTATATTTTATGTGTTCTGAACTGTATTTGATATATTCCATGTATATTTTTTGAAGTCTGTGCTCCAAGTCTTCTATGCTGGTCCATAGTCATTGTAATGTGGATTGTTTTATGTGCATTATCTGCAATCAGTGTCGTATTTTCAGCAACCTAATGGGCTCTGTTCATTGTGATCTATGTTGTGTTCTCTCCAAAGTATACTGAATTCTCTATCTTACAGACAGAGAGGCCCTCTGTTGGTTCCGGTCGACCATGGATGTTGTGTCCTGCTGTAGCTGTCATGCACAAGTCAGGGCAGTATGATATGGAGAGAAAGCTGTTGCCCATGCAGCAAGCTCTATGCAACTAACAAATCCAAAGGAACATCAGAAACCGATACAGTTTGGCACCAGCAATGCCACAGAAGTTGTCAATCTGCGTTGAACTCAACACAGGGCTGCCTTATGGACTCCATCTCCAGATTTTTCCTCAAGGTTTACTCCTGAAGCCTTCCCCATGAGTGGGTATAAACACAAAGCAACAGAGATTTGAAATCAGAGATTTCCTTCTCCTAGATGAGCTGCCTTGATGAGCCCCATCTTCCCGAAGTGACTGGTGTTAAGGTGCCAGTAATCTGCATTTGCCCCTACTCTCATCAGTAGAAACAGTTCTGCCAGGTTTAGTAGCTAAGCCTCTAAAGCCAAGAACTGGACTTGGTTTTCAGAGGCTATTTGAGATGCACACCATTAGGAGCAAATAATAGGTAGTGGGAGCTTATTATCACTCCACGCCACTCCTCTCCCTCCCCAGCTATGACAACCTTAAGGAACCTTAAGTTATGTCAGAAGTCAAATTCATAGTCTTTTGTGTTACTAGGGCATTCATCAAGCTACTACATTTCATATTTAACATTGACTGTTTTGTCAACTTAAATGGTTGTCGCTATTGTACTGAGTCTGTTTGACTGTCATGGCAAAAACTGAAGCCAATAATTCAATCTTCATCACCACCCTGGCTGAGATCTGCAATTTCAACCCAGATTTTCCTGATTAGTGTGGCTTAGCCACAAACCAGGGGATGTCTGGTTTGCATTCAACCAGATTTGCTGCAGTATCCATGATAGCAATTCAACATATTGCTCAGTAATAAACCACCCCTTTTTTGATGGAATTTGCATCTTCATATGCTGTGGTTTATTTTAAATTTCACCTTCTTAAATTTGAAGGTATAAAAATTCTGCAACCTGTTTTCTAACTTATCCAGCTGATCACTTAAATTGACTCCCAGGGAAGGAATGTTTTTCTTCATATCACCCTATATTCTCAACCTTTTTTATCACTCTAACTGCCAACATCCCTACAGCACTCCGGGATCTCTGCACTTTTTCTGTTTAGGAATTCTCATTATCTATTTAAATGCTCCATCATTGCCATTAGCTGCCAAAACCATGAATCCCTCTGCTTCCTTTTCCTCTTTGAGTCTAGCCTTAAAAGAAAATTCTTTGACCTAATTTGCAGTCATCTTAACCTAATATATTACTATGTATTTCACTAACAAATTTAATTTGATTATTGTTTTTGTTATAAAAAAGGCATAACACAAATGCAAGTCTTGTTGAGTTTTGCAATTTCTGAATTTTATTCTTTCTTTAACCCAGAAACAACTGAAAGCTTATGGATGTTTACTCATTCATGTGAACAAGGTGAAAGTGATTGATTTCAATATTGTTGTGCAACTAGGTTCTTATATTGATTAACAGATCGCGAAATTGTGAATAAAATACACTTGGTCTTATGTTGGTTAGCCTTCTGCTTTGACCAGAATTATTTTGACTAGACACAAACATAAAACAAAGAAATTACTGTTGACATAATCGAACGTGGTTGCAACTTATGTTTGGAGTCAGCAATATTCCTGATGTTTTTTTTTACAAGATATAATTTAGTCCAGTTGTATCATTATTGTTGGAAATAAGCATTCAGCAAAAGAATATGACCAGTCCCTCACCTGTGAGGAACTTGTTATTTAATCAGTCAAGCTTACATAAAAAAGAACTGCTCTGAAACATCAACGGTTTTGTTGGTGTGAGTCTGTTAGGAATCTAGCAAATTAAATACTTCTTGATTTAAAATTATGTCCACTTTACAGCTTTGCATTCAATAGAAGGGCTCAGGGTGAAGAGCCCACCAAATCAATGAAATCTTGCAATTTGATTAGGGACCAGTTTTATGGGCAATGTGTGAATCCACAACTTGTTTAGTTAATCCCAAACTAATTATAATGATATGACTGAAAAAAGTGGAAACCCTATCCTATTTTTTGTATGTGGAAGATAATACATTGTTTTAACTCCTTTCTGTTCTCTCCTTGTTGCATCTGAAGGCACTGGGTTATTTAAAGTTCAAAGTAAATTTCATTATCAGGGTAAACGTATGTCACCATATACAACACTGAGCTTCATTTTTCTCAGCAAATCTATAGAATAGTAACTATAACAGGATCAATAAAAAATCAACCAGACAGAGCACAGAAGACAACAGACTTTTCGGATTCAAATATAAATAAGTTTCAATAAGTAATGGGAATATGAGATAAAAAAGTCCCTAAAGTGAGATCATGTGTTGTGGGAACATCTATATGGGTTTATTCGGGATAGGTTCTCTAGTGATTCACCCTTCAGCCTAAGCGGGGAATGTAAACTGGCATGTCATCATGAGTCTGTTACAAATAGCCCTGTCTCATACTTTGAGTGTGATTTGATGATGATCCTTTATGATTCTGATGAAGCTAAAACTGATGCCAATGACAGGGGTCCAATCAGCACCCTGACAGAAATCAATGCAGCTTGGGATCCAAGCACATGCCTTGTCCCCTGTAACTCAGCTCCATATTGAGCAGTCTAGTAACCAAATGAGGACTGAGGGACACAGGAAGGACAAAACCACAGGGTGAATTATCTGCTCCTCTTTCTTTGACCAATTCACCTTATCCCTGGCCCAAAGGAAAGCAGACAACCTGTTTCCTAGTCTCTGACATAGTGTGAAGACAACAAATAACATTTTTATGACAGCAGACCTGGGTGACATTTGCAAAAGTATTTCTTCCTTGCCTTACTGAAGAGAGGCATTTGCCCTCTGCCCCAGATCGCCTAGAGCAGCCTGAGGAAATCATCATGTGAAGGAACTGTTTGTCTGTCCTTGTGGATCTTTCCATTCAGACAAGTTAAAGAGAACATTCAAATAGCTGCTTTTTGTTGGCAGGAGCAGCCTTGAATTAGGCTGAAATCTGGCATGAAAGCAAAGCCATCCAGCTTCTCACAATGTGACAATGCAAGCACCAAGACCCATGGAAAATAGAATGTCACAGAGAGGGAAACTTGTAATTATATTCTTTCAAGTGTTTATTCTTACTCAATAGCAGGACAACAGGTGTCCCGCACACATAACCTCGTACAGAACCATTACTTCTGCAGAGGTTGCATTGTCTGCCCTGATTAGATTGGCAGCGTCGGGGCAGATCTGGCGCCAAGTGTGCAGTGGAATGGGCACAGAATATGTGTCTACACTGTCTGTACGCACTGCCGAGCAGAGCCGGTGCACAGCTGAGTATGAACTTCAACATTTGCATGAGGTACCATTTGCCAAGCCTCCAATTCTGCAGGTGGATTTTCTATTGATCGCGTTGACCTGATGAAAGGGTTGGGGGGGGGGGGGGGGGGAGGGGATAAACTAATAGAACGCCGCCTTCGCCGTCAATAGTTTGATTTTTTTTAAAAGAGAAACCAAACCGAAATAAAAGATAGGCTTCGCACCAACGACAACAAAGCAAATCCGATGTGAGACGATCTCTTGGAGGTCTTCTTGCTGACATCGGAACTTCTGAGAATAGACAGACACTGGCAGTATTGTACAGTATATTTGACAGAAGTACAAGTAAAATCTTGGCATTGCCCCAGAACCAAAAAAAAACGCACTGCAATGACAGCAGAAGTCAAACCAGCTTCGAGATGATTTAGTAGTAGTGTCCCTAAGCAATACGATCGACGGTGAGAGCATGTATTGCTCCACCACCCAGACGCTTGTCAACAAACCTCAGTTCAAGGAAGTGCTGGATGAAGCCACCCAGTTCGTTGCCGCGGCCTAGAAAGTGTATAAATTATCATAAACAAAAGATTGCGTGTGAGGGTAATGCAGGGAACTAATCTGATTAATGGACACAGGTAACATCTTAAGCTGCAAAAACAAGACAGGAATGGATTGAGACCTTTTTTTTCACGCAGAAATATTGTTTGGTAGATACGCCAGGCGATCTGTTCTTTGCAGATGGCTTGGGGTCTGCTTCGGCCTGCAGAAGCTGCCACTGGGTCCCAGATCTTGGATGCATGTTCAGACCGAGGGGTTGACAGATGATGTCATTAGCAAAACAAAAAAAAAACGATTAAGGACTAATTTATAGACATCAGGAATTTCTGCGTGTACTTTGCAGAATATTTGAACAAGGTGACGGGACAGCTTTCGCAACACCTGCGAGTATTAGAAATGAGCGCGATTCTGTTCCGCGACTGCAGCTCCCGGAACTTTGGCAGGTTCCTACAGCTGACTCCTGAAGCCCTCAGTACGGAGATCTCATCCTGCCGTTTTGAGCTTTACCGTGGTTGCGGAGGTCGGGGGACGGTGCTGGTCCGGGTTTAGGTGGGTGCGGGGAGGAGTGGGTTAGAGATGGCATTGGTTGGGACATTGCTTTCAAGCATGGCAATGCACAAAAATGTTCCTCGCACTCCTCCCAGTTCAAAAAGATACAGATTACATCTATAAGGCTAACCGAAATCCATTCATTCCTCCGTATGCAAAACTGAGCCAAGCCAGAAATTCGTTTGCATATTCAGGGTCAATCTATCCCCAAACTCGAATGGGACCTCATTGTCTGTATTCTACGTTTTATTCTCTGGGGTTTGAGGCATCTTTGTGAGATCTCTTTGTTTTGAGTTACATTCGTGCTCTACGCGCTCCACCGCATTTTCTGGCCAAAATTTGCCCACCATCCAAATCCCCCTCTAGCCAGCTGCTTTTACTACCTAGCTGCCCCTCTACTTCTTCGTACTTCGCGAGACCGACTTGTCTGCGGCCGCTGGTACCCTGCGCTCCAAGTCCAGCTCTGTAGCGGCCCCAGCTGCCGATCACTCTCTGTGGAACTTCAATAAAGCGCCGTCCATACACATGCACACAGACGTACAAGCAGCCTCCAAATACCACCAATTATGTATGATAGCGCGCTGAGATCTTAAGCTGCCAGTAAACAGACCAACCTTAGTAAAACCACTTAAAAAGACTACTGTACCTCTTTAGGCCGATAGTTGATTTCTTTGAGAACTGCTCAACTAGGTTGTTTTAAACCGTATATGGGAATTCATATTTTCTGTCTTTTAGAGCTGTTTGATTGCCCTCAATCGAATTGTTTCATACTTAAGGCAATCCTTAATTCCCATGTTTATGAATATCGGTTCCGCCCAGCGCTGGTTAAAATCAGCTTACACCTGCACAGTAAGAAAACTGAATGTATAGAATTTCGATGAGATTTATTTCTCTGGTTCTGTCTTATTGCCTGATATTATTTTACAATATTCACCGCCCATTAAATGAAACGTTCCGCTATTTGTGATCAAACGGCATTAGAAGTGTAACAATTGCACTAGCGAAACTAATTTAAAAGTTTCATTGAAATAATCAAATTATTGTTCTTGCGGCTTACACACTTTTTCAAAATAGATGCACAACGGCACTTCACATTGAAGGGTGTGTGTGGTGTCTTACTACGTGAAGCCTACGCACCCAGTCAGGACTATTTCGATTTACGCTAAACACTGAATTTATAAAAAAATACTGATCCGTATTATGGTGTGAAATGATGCTGTTGTGCATATAACAGGTGCCAGTTGGAACATCTACAGTTACGCATCGAAAAGGCACTGGTTCACATACTACAGTCGAAATTTCCGAACAATAACTTTAAAATAATATGAAAATAAAATGTGGTTGATTTAAATTAATACACGTTGAAATGAATCACAGAAGGGAGATAATGCAAATCTAGATGAATTTTAACATAAATTCCACGTTTTCAGAACTAAAAATATACGCCCCTTGTAACATTTAATGCTGATTTATTTTAGAAAATACCCTTCTACTCAAAAGACCGCAATTCGAGAAGTTTTGGCTCCTCAGTGCCGAGCAGGTAAAACAAAAATCAGAATTCAGACACTGTGCTAAACCAAGTCCGAGACAGGAATTCAATTTACAGAGCAAATTGCAAATACCAATACAATATTTATTAAATAATATTTATTAAATGATGCACTGGGATCGCAACTCAAGCCGTTAAAGAGTATTCAGTATTAAGACGAAAGCGTTCTGCCAACATTGATAATTTTGTTGCCCAACTCAGGTTGATTTTCTTAAATATACCCCTAAAAACTGGTCTAACATTCACTGACATTTCGGTTCTGTTGCGACAAACTTTTTTTAAAAAAATCCGATAATGAGGCCGCTAACAGCATCAGGATTATTTCGAGTCGGCAATCGTGTTAACTTGGATTGATAAACTCGGGGAATTGAAAAAGCGATAAGCGGAAACAGCGGTTTCTGGTTGTGCATATCTTCGTAAGTGATGTCTAGCTATGTCAAGTAATGACAAAAAAAAAGGTTTTCTTCATTCATAGTTACCGAGGCGCTGCACGAAGGAAAAAGTCGCATCTTTTCACTGCGAAACTAATCTGAATTCCTTATCTGAAGACAAGAGAAGCTGATCTTGTGACATTCATGAAATCGAGAAATTCTCTGGGTAGCTATTTCCTTTAATTTATTTGAATCCCAAGACAGAATACATGAATAACCGATATAACCAAATGCTATTCAGATAGGATGTCGGAAACCTTAATTGCATTTCTCATTAGGAAAGGTACTTAAACTGATGGGACATTTCTGACTGCATTATATACAAAGCTTGCAATACAACAGAGAAAGGTTTGGAATTTCGGAGAGCGTTCGGAAAACGCATTCTATTCAGTGCGTTCTCTATTTAAATAAAATTCAGCCCAGTTTACTAAAGTCCAATAAATATTTGCCCAAATGTTCATTTAAAAATACACTTCGCGTCACATTAAAATTTAGTATTGTGATCATCGAATAAAATTATCAATTCACGCATACGCGCATTTGCTGTTTGATTCCTCCCAGCGATTTACAGAGAAAAGTGTTGCTTTGATGAGCATGAGGTTGCGCCAAATGCGTGCGGCGGGTGAATTAAATCGAAATAGTACGTTTCAATTTGAAGGGAAGACTATAAAGGTAAAATTCACGGTGATTCCGATCAAGTACACATGAATCCACGAAATAGCTATTTGAAGACATCTTTTATTTTTGTAAACATTAAATGTTTCTTTCTCAAAGAAAGAATTCTCAGAAAACATACTTTAAGCATTTCTAAATGTAAGATACACAATAGAAAAGGCAGTGACGTGTAGGTCAAAATGTATACGTACCGCATACATATATATATTTTAATATACAAAGTAAAACCTACATGTATGTAAATACTTTCTTTTAAAAATCCCACTAAAACATGAAATGACAAGTGTCACCTTTTTGCGGACGTTTGGAAAGTAGGACAAAGTGCTCAGTAAATTGCAGGAGATTTCCCCCAAAAGCACTCTGAAAACTGTCAAAAGCAGGAGCATGCAAATTCATGTTAGACGACAAAAATAATATATAAACTTTTATCAACATCAACAGTACATACAACACTTACAAACGATGAATGTTGAACGATCTTTACAAACACAATGTATCTCTTTAAGATGCCAGTCGGTGTATGCTTGTAGCCAAATGCTAAAATTGTACATCTGCTAACAAGATATCAAACACTACATCTGTCTTTAAAAAAAACTAACAGACTACATAGTGTCTGGAATACTATTTCTTAGGTTCTCATACTGTAGACATAATCCATCAAGAAGATACCAAGTGCCTATAATATTTCCAACATACAAGTATGAAGATTAGTCCTGCAATAGCATTCACATGCTTGGCCTTTATTTTTGCACTAACCACTAATAGATCTCCATCTTACATTTCTTCACTCTTACATTTCAAACCAATCAGAAAAATAATCAGAGCAAAACTTAATTTGATAATTTACAATTGTTGCAGCTTTCTCTTTCGCTTTGGGCGCATCACGTCATCACATATTTGTTGTATTTATAATCACCAATTCTTTATTTTATAGATACTATCGCATATATATGCTAAGAGCACGAGCTTTACTGAGGGTGGAGGTTACAATCCATTTTATACACTGCAATTATGAGTTCTATCAAAAGTTGAACGGATTTTGACAGGAATGCATGTTCCCCCCATTTGGGGAAGCTCCATCTCGTCAATAAAAAAAGACTAAACGGATAATTAAAAACTGTATATACCACGTTTTCAGGGTTTATTTGCTGTGAATCCTAGCCAGTAAACGATTGTAATACAAAGTTTTAACAAGCGCAAAAAGTTGTCAACCTTTTTGCAAATGCATTTGGCACCAAAGTCCTGTTCCACTGTAGAAATGTCTCTGCCGCATTTCTGCGGCACTTTAATGTCCTTTATTATAGTTTCACTATCTTTTTTATTCAGTCCAAATGCTTAGGGTTGCTTTCAAAATGGTAGTGTGTCCAGAAAGAGCTTATCAATTATTGTCGGCGGTGGGACAAGGTCCTCGAGCTTTAGGTAGAAGATGCGCTGAAGACCTTGCGTGCAGAGGGTGCGCAGCTCTGGCAATTTCCCCAAAAGTTTGGACAAGTGGTTTGGACGATTTAAGTTTCCACCGTTGAAAGTCACGTGGTCCTTGAGACAGTTCACAATTTTATTTTGAAGTTCTTCTACCTTCTTGGGTTCTTTTAGTCCGTGTCTCTCTGAAATAGCAGGAGGAGAAATAGAGGAACGTTACTTAAGGTTGGGCAATACAGCGCGGCGTTGAAAGGGTTAAAGAGTTTATTATAGGATTTAAGGAGAAAGGCTTAAAATAAATGAGCTGACCTGTTACCATGGCGAGGGCAGCAATGCAGGAAAAGGCTGAAATGTCTATGTTCATACTGTGCAGGTTGGACGAAAAGTCAATGATTGAATCTATCCATTCCCCAAAGCCGCGGACGCACTGCAGTCTGTGCAGCACCACCCCATTGCAAAATATTAGCTTGCCGTCCACAGGGTTGGACCTGGAATTAACAATAATAACGTTACTAATTACCGTGCAATAATAAGCTCCTTTAATTAGTGCAAAGCAATAAAATTTAGATCATTGAAGCTTGATGGGGCAAAGTGTGGAAAAGCGTCATTGACATATTAGAACTGCCTGCTTACCGATAGGCCAGCCTCAGGACGAACAGTTCCAGGAAAGCCGATTCAAAAAGAAGCTCTTGGTCCTCTTTTGGAAGGTCGGTATAACCAGGGATCTTTTCTGCCCAACCGCGGATTATTTCCATAGAGCCTGTCAGAAGGTCGTAGAACTGCTGGATGTGCTCTGTGTCCCCGCCGCTCAGCTGGTATTCGGGGTTGGACTGGAACTAGATTTTCAAAGATCAATAAAGACCCGTTAGACTAAATGTAAAGTGAAGTCATACCTGCTTTGCGCACAGGGCGACCTTCTAATTCTGCTAACAACTATAACTATATGGTGTATAGACCAATTAATAAATATAATTCCTGAATAAATTCGGAAGTGGTGTTTATTTTCACATTTTAAAACAAAAATCTTTCAAGCTGCCCAATGCCGTGTTAGCCAGTTAAATAAAACACTCTCAACCCATTCCAAACATTGTGGATTTTTAAAGTTCATTCATTCTTTTGGTAATCTCTGTAAATGTCATTACAAGTTAACCTTGCTTAACTTCTCTAGTTTAGGAAGATGGGAGTGAAGATATTTGTTTTAACTGCAGTCAGCCCCTTAAAAATCAAAGTCATTGTATACCTATTTTCTAATATATTGATGAATCTAATAGGACTGTATCAGTAACCCAAAGATCGCGCAATCAAATTGTTTTAGACAGACAGAAAATTGGCTGGCGATTTGTGGAATTGTGGGACTCACTCGAGAGTAATCGAGGTTGGACATGGCGGGGTTGGAGTCGACGTGCGCTCGGACCAAGGCTGTTATGAGACTGACTGGAGGAGACGGCGGAGACGGCTCTTGAGGGCTCTTCGGTTTGGACGGGAGGCGTCCCCTGCGACCCTTCAGGCTATCCGTACGAACGACTGAAAAAAAAATAGATATGTTTAAGCAAAACTCGGATCTGGGACAATTCCTTTGATAAAAGCGTCATTTGCTTTCTTGCAAAAGTTGGTGCATAATTACATACCGCGCCAAAACTTACCTTCTTTCACCATGCCAACGACAAGGCACTTCTGAAAGCGACAGTATTGGCACCTGTTACGGCGGCGCTTGTCAACTGGACAATTCTTATTTGCCAGACAAACATACTTAGCGTTTTTCTGCACTGTACGCTGTAAAAGAATAACAAAAATGGTCATTAATAAAAATAACAAATTACCTTCAATATCTGATATATACATGTAGAGATTTTAAGATAAAGGGGATTTAAATGCAAGCTGCTTTTGCACCGCATTTAAAGGGTGGATTTTACAGTGTGCGCAGCGGCTCTAACCGTCTGCTCCTATCCCATGGTCTCGCTGTACTTGATATGCGAAGAAAGGGATACGCAGACACTGGGTAAATACAAATTCGTGGGCATTCATATTATTTACATCCCTCCGAGACCCCTCGATTTAAAATGATAAGATTATTCAATCATGGTGGTGAAATAAAGAGATCACCTTAATTTTACCACAGGGAATTGTGTTCCACTTGGTTAACTTAGACACGGCTTAATGTTGTTACCAATTTAAATCTCAAGGAGTCAGCTGAGTTTGTGACAGACGCTAGCTGGTTCCCACTGCCATCTGTATTTGAGACAATCACACCAAAAGCTGCACTTGTAAATACGGTAAATTGGTGCAGACAGAAACGTTTATTACAACGTTCAGCCCACAGTGTGTTTAACAGTACGCCTTTGTTGCCGCTGCTGTGCGACGTCGGGTCCTTTTTGCTTTTCGCGGCAGTGGGTTCCATTTAAACCCCATACACATAACGAGCAAACACGCGGAAAATAGCCTTTCCCTTTATTCTGCGAACACCATAAAACTTGAATTAAACTGTAAAATGAATCAATTACCTTGAAAAAGCCTTTACAGCCCTCGCAAGTGCGGACTCCGTAGTGCTGGCAGGCGGCGTTGTCTCCGCAAACGGCGCACAGGCCTTCGTTAGATGGAGAGCTTCGAGAAGGAGGTGATGGGACCTGGTTGTCCACCAGCTGAGACCCATGGCCGATCTGGAGACCGGGAAAGCCCACGGATGTCTGTTTTCGGATGGGATTGGGGACAGCGAAGTTCTGGCTGTCCACCACGTGATGCCCACCTCCTGTCTCAGGGTTCATGGAAATGTGTAAGGGGTTATCAAACCTCATTTGACAGCTAGAGACTGGGGTGCCGGGAGGAGACTGCTTGAAGGAAAAGAGAGATAGTCTTGAAACCGATGACTTCCGCTGATCTATCATGTGGGTGGTAGCTACATAGTTTTGAGAAAAGCTATGAAGAGAATTGGGGTCATCCCATAATGGGCTATGCTGGACCTGGAAGCCTGGAGGTGTTGGGGTAGGAGGTGGAGATGGCTTGTAATACATAGAGCCAGAGTGCATCATCTCCTCTGGTGGGTGCTGTAGGTGGTTCTGTTGGTGATAGCCGTTCATCTGGATGTCTTCGATCTTGATGGGAGACTGCTGGTTGGGCAGTGGCATCTGGTACAAGCAAGGCGGTTTCACGTCGTAACTGGTGCTGTAATTCTCCATGAAGGTGCTGAAGCTTGGCAGCGAAGTGGTGGCTGTTATTTCGGTGTTTGTGAGATCCATGCTGAACTTTACGAACTCTGGCGTTAAGAAGTCAGAGCTGTACTCCCCACTGTGGTAGCTGTAGCTCTGAGAGGCAGGACTGGCTCCTTGTGGCGATGACCCATACTGAGCTTGAACACAGGGCATGGCTGTAAATGAAAGTTCTGAACATGTACTCATACCATTTCAATGCATAAGACTTCTACTTTTAAACCGTCTTGCTCTATACACCCAAGCCCCAGCGCTGAAATCTGCACTAACTAGATATGTCGAAATCATTTCACTTCAACCCATGGATTTACTCTCAGGTAATATGGAAGGTATACGATTTAAACGTACACATTGTCACCGTGCCCTCGGTAAAGTACCCTCAAATTACTTCTAAATGGCCAATTTCAAAATACAGCCCAGTTTCTTTTGTTTTGCAATATCCGAGATGAAGTCAAATATCTATCATGCAAATATTTCCATCAACAGGAGCAGAGTTTTAAAAATATGAACCGCTTCGAGAATAGTATCTTCGATGCCGAGTTAAGCAATGGAAAAATAATTTAATTAGCATAATTTGATAAATTAACACTTATAATTGCACAATCAAATTGGCGTACCTTCTGCCAAGTGGCTGTGAAAGAAATGAAAAGTAGACACTGTTGTGGCTTGTATTCCTGAAGAGCAGAATTCGGAATGTTTTCTAAATCGCAGTTTCGGTGATAGTATAATAACAGCTTTTCTGAAAGCAAATGGAAAACAAATAATCAGTAACGCCCGCCACGCCAAGTGTTAATTTTCATAGAATAGTAACTACATTCCAAAGTCTTTCATCGGACACCAAACATTTTATTTTTATCCATTTCAAGTAACATCTTCCTTGATTTCATATTTCCAAAGTTCCCGGCGTGCCCCGAAGGAGGGGATTTAACTCAAGCCCTGTAGGGACAATATCGTGAACTGATTTCTGTCCCATTTTTCTCATCATCCTTTGGAAAAAAATGTCGTTTTTGCTTAAGTATCTTTCCGAATTCCCTACATATTTTATATATGACTAACTCTAATGTTTTTGCATACCAGATCACATTTCACTGGTTAATCCACGAGAGGAACCTGGGAGAGGCTATGACAACAGATGCAGGAAAATAATCACTTATATTTAGAAAAGATTGTTCGGGGAAGTTGGCTGATTTGTGATTATTAATGAAGCGCTGGCAGACTAAATTATTTCAATGTTAAATTATACCCATGAAAATATGCACCCGCATATTGCTACACGTTCTTTCATACGAAGAGTCACACACACACGCACACACACACACACACACACAAATTAAAGCAAATCGGCAGGTGTAGTAATGTATATAGACAGCAGGCAGGCAGACACACAGACATAGGAAGAAAGGTAACTGTCTAGCGTTGATTCAAATTACATTACTGCTCCCTAATACTAACATAAGAAGGCGGGGGCTACGTAAAACAATTGTGTTTTTTTTTAAAAAAGCACTAATAACCGATTATAACAAAAAAAAACTTGTAAGTTCTTTTGGCAAACCATTTTACATGGTTCGTGGGAGACCAAGCAGTAAGAGTAATAACCTTTGGCATAAAATAAAGTTTTAGCAATATGCACATTCTTTGCACACATGCCTTTATAAACTTAAACTTGGAACAATTCTGCAACGTTAAAAAAACAAAGTGTCTACTTTAAATTGATCAACCATAAACTGGTGCTTCAATTTACAATTAGTCCAAATAGCTTAGCTCGACACGATTATAAGCAGATCGCCGCAGTTTTTAAATATCGAGAACCTTTTGGACTTAATATGCCTGTAGTATTCGCCATAACAAAACGCGTCCGTCTAACTTTTTGCCAACTGGCTCGAATCGCTCTGTAAATCTTTAGGACAGTTGGCCGATGTTCATATTTGTAACGCGACTGGCTACTTGGTGGTAGTTTAATCATTTGGCATTTTTGTACAAGGCTTTTATTTTAATACTTCGCGTTGCCAGTCGCAAGGAAGACACGTGTGAATGAGATCCCGCTATCACGCCCCCATCCTAAACAGCTGTATAGGGTACCAGGTGGAACGTACAGGTCACCGCATTAACAACAAAGCCACGCGGGTGAAACTGGACATGTCCTGTGACTTCTGAGAGGAGGTGTTCAGTCACTGCTTTGAATTATTGCTAGGACCAGTCTTTTAATTGCTTAATAACTGAGCTACGTTGACCGGGACAGGAACAAAAAACAGACAGCGCGGAACTGTTGTCGAGCACCTACATTTCCAAAACTGACAAACGCTCTCGATAATTCACGACATCCTCGGTAAAACTAAGCCTTGGCATTCAGAACTGCAGCAACGAACAATATAATGAAAATAGCCGTATAAACACGTATCATGCGAGTGCTCAAACACTGTATACCTACTTGATTATTTTCTCTTTCCGCCTCTCATTTGGATGCTGTAGTCTGCAAGATGAGCAGAAAGTCAGCTTTACGTAGAATGAACTTTGAAGTGCAGCAGTGTTTTGAGTTTAAGCAGCGGCAGTGGTACAGGTTGTTGTTCTCGGCACTCTGAGCAGGCGATCAGACTCGGACTGGCCCTAGTCTCCAATGTGCCTTTGTTTATGTGAGCTCCTCTCTTCCACCGACAGCGTGTAACCAAGTCGCCGAGCGTCAGCGAGCGTCAGCGTGGCCAAACCCAATGAGCGCCCGAGGGCTGGGCCCTCACCACACGGTTGGCTAAATCTCACTTTGGTTAATTTCCGAGGTGACGTTAGCGCTCTGGATTTTTAAGGTAGTAAGGACATGACTTACGGCAACCTTCTCACCTTTTTGCAGCATTTCCAAAACAACATGTTGGAACATTCGCCGTATATAGATTATCGATCCTACTGTTGTTACGTGTCTATTAAACATGTAAAATTCTGGTCAGCCATGAGGAAAATTGAGTGAGTTATTAAGCATTCTAAAGGATTTATTTTCAATCGCTTTATTTTGGGTTAAATTGACACTACTTTAATATTGTTTAAAATGCACGCATTTCATTTGGCGTAAACCGCAAAGTATTAACTATATTATATTTGAATAAACAGCGTACATGTACTCATTAAGTTTTATAAAGGGTTCTGCTTCTGGAATAGCACGCAAAAAGAAGCGATCAACAGGTATAATTTCGGATTGAGGGAATAGGAAGTTTTGATTCTACAATTAAGTGCACGTTTCGTGAGAATAATACTGGTAACCAGTAATTAAAATGTTTGTTATAGTTACTACGGAGCACCAGTAAGTAGGAAAGCCGCCAATGCGTGGCGTGTATGTATTCGCTGAGGTGGAAACGGCGGGACTGGCCGGCGGAGCGGGGAAAGTCTTGTGACCACCTTTACTCGCGGCGGGCTCGGAGGGAGCTCATTAACGCGGCTGGTTGCAGAGCCGCGTCAGCGCTCGTGGGCGAAGCGATTTAATGAACGAAAGGAAAATGTGATAGGGCGCGCGCCGGGGCCGGCAGAGTGCCGCGTGACGCAGGAACGCAGCCATTGACGCAAGGAGCCGGGCTGGGCGGCCAAAAATAGCAGGTCTGGCAGCGCATTGTCACTGCGCGATTGATGCATTCAGGGGCAGGGCGTACTGCGGCTATTTTAAACTCCAGCGGAAACTCGAGCGCACCAAATTAAGACATTGCGGATATTTTTAGAGATTCCACCTTCGCGCCGAGTTGTGTGGATGGGGTTTAAGTTCATAAACGTGAATGTGCGCGGTGTGATTCTGCTTTCATGTTTGTGGCTTTGCTGATGTCTCGCTGAGGTATTTTTAAAGGGGTTTCTGCCTTTTGGCACCTTTTCTTCCGCCACGTTTGATGCGCTTCAGCCTGAGGTGTTACAATAGCACGCTCTCCACCTGTTCCTTTCGAGAGAGCAGTGGATTAGTTGGAAACTAAAACCCACGTCTCGGCAATCACCTTCTTGTGATCAGTTACCTTACAGTCCACGGCTTAGTAGTGTAGGACAACAATGGAGGAATGTGATAAATGTATTATACTGTTAAAGGGGAAAATATAAATCACTTCATTGGAGTATGCCTTTATTGGAAAAATATTTAAAACAATAACTTCCGAATAGTTGTGAACTCATCAGTAAACAAAACGTTCAATTAACGTAAAAGGCAACAACCCAAGGGAAATGTCCATTACGTTCCTATTAGGAAAGATTCTTGGCAGACGACACGTTTCCAGTGGTTGACCGCTTAGCAGACTTACTCCATTCAGAAAACCGGAACTGGTGTAGTTACGCGTTTTCAACAAGAAGAGGCAGTCGCTCTCAAAAGATCCACCCGCGAAAAAAAAGGATTTACCCCCTCCCTGTGAACTAAGTTTAATATTTTCGCCAAAACCAGATCTTGAGCAACTCCACAGAGGTTCTAACCGTAATTTGCTTAAGTACGTGTTCCCCTGTGAATTGAGAACACGCAGATGGCTGACTGCAGAGTGGACGAGGCGGTCACTGGAATTGTCAGCCAATTGTAAGCTATGGCCAAAAACTTTAATCACTAATATAATCCTGTCGATTCAGTTCCGTTTCCAATTCAGTACGCAACAGCTTAGTGACAATAGTGAATGGATTGGCTTTCTCCACTCCCAGTTGAAAGTATGAAAGCGGTATGTAGTAGGGGAAATTAAAGACACGAAACAGCAAAAACAAATGCACGAAACTTTTATTTAAGATTTCGACTAATTTCAAGTTATTCCACGACTTAAATAATAACAACTGTTATGTTATATTAATTTTGAGAGATTATATTTTGTTTCAAAATCAGCAATCAAAATATATTGAGATGATTATCAGTACAGGTTACCAACACCCAATTTACGGGCACCGCTGCATGTGAATGAGGTTCCATAACATAATTAAATTTTAAAAACACTGTACATACATAGCAACACACAAACCACTGGAGGTACTCAGCTGGTCAGGCAGCATCCATGGAAAAGAGCAAACAGTCGCTATTTCAGGCTAAGACCCTTCTTCAGAATTGAGAAAGATTCCCCTTTTATTCTGGCGTCTTCCCTCTTCCTTCTCAGTCCTGCTGAAAGATCTTAGCCAGAAACATCAACTGTTCACTCTTTTCCACTGATGCTGCCTGTCCTGCTGAGCTCCTCCAGCAGTTTCAGTGTGTTGCTTTGTTTCCAGCATCTGCACTTCCTTGTGTTTGCAATGTACATATATGCCTCTGTTCCTATGAAGGAAATAGTTTCCACTCTCCACTTTCAGTAACAGTTCTTTTTTTTTACATTTAACATCCATATGCACATTTCATAAATGTTATTGTTACCTGACACTAGACTCAGCCAAATTACTGGAGAAATCCCATTCAATGGATAAAGTATACATCAGAAACTTTGATGCTTTAAGGTTTGTGATTTTATCAATATGGAATTAATAATTTAAATTCAAATAGTTATTTGCATCATGTTAATCTAATGACCAGATCAATGGTCCTATTATTTTTGTTACGATCCAGCTTAATTTTCTCCGTAAATGGAAAATACAATACAAGCAGGGGAAACAAATCCTTTTCTTAAAGATTCAAATATTTTTCTTTGATTGATCTTGCTAAAAGATCTGACTAATTTCAACAAACCAATGGTTCTTACTGCCAAAGAAATTGAATGGAATAGTCAGATTCTGCTTAAAGAATTGATTTGCCTGTAGAAAAGTGACTACTACTACACTGTTATAAGCGATCTCTTGGTTGTTTATAAAGTAATTCACATTCAGAGCACATCCCCAAGGACGTGGTGTAGATTGCTCATCCTCCCTCTCCAAACACACGATGTAGGTTAGAAATCAGCCTAATCCTGTTAAAAGAAACTCAGATCAAGATGAAGAGAAAGTTCAAACATTAAATGGTGAAATTTATCAGAACATTATGGAGACACTAGGACATGCAAAACTCCTAAGTGAATATACCTTGGCGACTGTGTTGGAGGACAAGACAGAAACTTCAAAGTGGGCAAAACCTGGAGTCACATACTGTACATTCTGTAACCCAATGCTTTTAAACTCCAATTCTCTAGCACTGCAGTTTCTAACTACAACACAATTATCTTGTGGGCAAATCAAATATAGTTTCATTATATTCTTCAAAGGTAAACTGCTTATTTATATCTTTGACAAATCTCATATAACCTCAAACAGCGAAATATTCATCCAGAAAAAACAGTTTGAGTAGGACTTCCATTTCTGCTCTTAGTAATGGTTCCATGCTTGAGTATTGTCATGGCAAACACCATTTCTCAACTGTGACCCCACCTGACCGTTTGACCAAATCAAACGGACTTGGGCAAAAAACGTATTTACCGTCACAGATACAATACCATAAACCAAAGTTAAATGGGATCTGTTTTGTTTCTCTAGCATCCAAAATGCCAAATTAGCCTGTCTTGCTTTTTGTGTCAATATAACTGCTGAGAGTTTCCCTTTGTGTTTCTCCAGAGACCACATACACTATTTTCCCATTTCCACTCCCCAACATCAACCGTGACACTTGCTCATGTGACTCAATGTGTTCATTCCCAGCATCTAAACCCTTTAACTCTGTAATGTCTCAAAGGGGGATCTAGTAATTTAGATTTAAATAGAAGGGCCACAGTTCAGAAGTTTGCCAATGACTCCAAAAACTGGGATGTGTTTTATTGATGAGAAAGGAGAGTAAAGTTTTTTTTTTGGGGGGGGGGGGATGTTGTCCACAAAATAAAACTAAATAGAATTTCAGCTCAGAGAAATAATGGATGAGCACAAATAAGGAAATGAAGTATTTAATTTATTGTTTGAGAAGCAGTAAGTCCAGGGGTTCACAACCTTTTTTATGCCATGGAACAAACTGTTAAGCAAGGTGTCTGTGGACCCCAGGTTGGGAATCCTTGCTATAATCCATGCTCATTGTACAAACTTAATGGTCAGGTAGGTAAAATTGATTAGGTGACAAGATACCTGCCTTTGTCAGCTGAGGCGGAGTTAAGAAGGACTAAAATTAAAGTTAGAACTCTTGACACTCATTAGCAGCACATCAATTCCTCTATGACATTTGTTATCACAATAAAAGGATACAAAATATATTAAAAAATGTAAGATTTAAAGATCTCATGTGGACAATTACTATCATAAGGAGTATTTGACTGACCTTGAGCTGTTTGCAATTGAATAAAATACAAAGGAAAATTTCATGAAGATGTACTAAATTATGAAATGTCTAAACAGGAAGGAATTCTCTGAAATAGGTGTGAAAGAGAGAAATGTTGATTGACAAAAAGTATTCTATGGGAAAAAATAAAAGATTGCAGTAATAGATGAAGGATTTCACTCTACAGTACTAATGCTCTTTTTCCCATAGATGTTGCCTGCCCGGCTGAGTGTTCTAATGCACTTAATATATAGACAAGGGTAAGAATTCATTGTCCAAAGAGTTGAAGGCAAAAACTCTCTCTACATTTGAAAAACTTCCCTGATAAATGTTGAAGTTGAAGTTAACCAAATGACTTAATTTTGGCTGATGTTGGCTTCTGCATTGTGTGTATAAAAATGATGCAGCCTGCCTTCAAATTTCCATTCCTCCAAGGGCCATCAAGCTTTTAAAAGCCAAAGCTATTATATTTGTCATTTGCACTGATTTATAGGTCTCTTTGTTCAACTCTGGGAACATCCTGTACAAAAATCGCAGTGCCTTGAAATATTTACTGTCTTTTTCCAAATTGAAAGACAATAGTTTCAAAGTGCATCCTTAATTCACTATATATATATATATATAGAGCTTTCTCTTTAACATACTTAGTCATGTATGAAACTGAATTACAGAAATTACCTTTATAAAAATATCATAATCTATTCAATTAAACAGCAAAAATAGTTAGTGCTGCTTAAGCACTTTGTTGAAATTGAATACCAAAGATTCCATCTCTCCCTCAATTCTTCCAAATGGAAAGTTTAATTTAAAATCAAATCCTTACTATGTTCCAAATGAACAGATATTGCAACTTTTTTTTTTGAAGTTCCATATAAATCTGAATTAGAAGAATAACTGAGTAACTATTTTCATGTGTTTAAACCAGGTTAACCAACATTTGATGTGTGAAAGGCAGCAAGGGAGTGAACTTGAGACAATTATACATACAAAGAATGGAACGTCTCTCAATATTCTGTGAATTTTGTGCTTCCAAGAATTTTGAGCAGTAATTTTAGCTGGATTTACATTAAAATGATTTTTGGAAATATTGTAAATCCACAGATTTTTTGGCAGTGTAACTGTAGTATTATAGTCTAAGCTTTGACATTATATAAACAATAAAGCAGGTCATAATAGCTAATGTTTGCAGGTTTAGTTTTGAAAATTAACTTGTATTTGAGCCAAAAGTATGGTGGCGCCAAGCAAGGGAAAAAAATGAACAAAATTCTTCCTCTGAACTACTTGAAATGTACATTTTTACAAATTATTAGCATTATTTCCTTCTTACAGAACTGCCCAATTGCAAATCTCTAAAGTTAATATATCAAATTTAAAATAGGTTAGTTTTATAATTACATGCATTACAACACAAACCCAATGCATTGTGGAAAGTTCCGAAAACCTTTGAATGTTGATCCATCTGGGCCATTCCGTAACTGCAAGTACAATTAATGATATAAATTTTGTTTTACACCATTCATAAATTTCTAGCTCAATGTAGTTAGAGAACAATTGTAAAATGAATCACACCTTGACTGCCACAGGGGTAAAGAGTAAAAGAAAGCTATTACCTTCGATTATCCATCATTATGGAATTTTTAAAAATAAAATGTTGAATGCAATCCATCCTTTTCAGCATTACTGGATATTTTGCCCCCCCCCCCAAAAAAAAATCACATCCAATCCATCACAAATGATAGAATACAATGAAATGCTAAATTTATTTTTCTTGTACAATAGATTGTGGTAGAATATAACAAGCAGACAAGTAAATAAAAGTAGGTGATTAACAATTCAAACCCCTTCAGGGTAAGTGGTGGAACCATCCTTCACAAGGTTGGAAGGAAACATTGCCTCTGTAACCACACAGTGTTATGATGCAAGTCAACATCCCACGATTCCCTTTGCAGCAAGTTATCAACCATGTCACGGGCAGGAGTACAATGGAAAAATGAAAGGCCAAATACTTTTTAAACAAAGTAGAAAAGCAAATTAAATGGTTGATTTCCGTGGGCCTGTACTGCACTAACCACAAGTTGTAATCAATGCCATCTATTTTAGCTCAGCTGTAAACTGATGCAATGTGTTAAGAGATCTAAGGAAAAAAGTTTTTTTTTAAAATGCAAATGTTTCTGTTCTGAATATGTAATCATGAATTATTACATCCTCAGCATTCAAATCAGGAAATATTGTTCATGAAAATAAATCCTCATTTTAAATATACCTCACAATTACAGCACTGCCAGTTAAAAATAGACAAGTGAATAGTGCTTGTTTTTAAAAAAAACTATTCCGTTATCTGTTGAATTATTAATAGTTTTTATTCAAATGATTTATATGTTACAAGTTTGTAATCTCAATGTCTTTCCGTAGCTTGTAATAAATGTCAAGGATGGTACAAAATACTTAAATTCTTGTGTTCTGTGCCAGGATAGACAAAGCCAAAGATATACAAAGGCTCAAGGCACACATTCTGGGCTCTATCACCACCAACTACCCCACCCCACTGAAAAAAAAACAATATTCTTCAGGACACTGAAGGCTGAATTAGAATCCCAAGCTAAACCCTTCATAAGATGATTCCACAACCTATGGACTCACTTTTGAGACTCTACAACTCATGTTTTCAATATTTCTTCTTATTTTGGTTTCTTTGTGTTTGCACAATTTGTTGTCTGTTGCACACTGCTTGTTTGTCCACCTGTTTATGTGCAGTTATTTATTAATTCTATTGTGCCTCTTTGTATTTACTGTGAATGCCTGCAAGAAAATTAATCTCAGGGTTATATATAGTGACACATATGTACTTCAATAATAAAATTTACTTTGAAACGGGGAAAGAATTTAGTCGGAAATAAAAAGAGCCTATGAGATCAAGGAAAGTGGCAAGCAAGTGGAAAAAGACTTTGGAGTGGCAAGGGGTGATAACAGGGAGTCAGGATTAATCATAACTTTGTGCAAGTGATTCTTCCAGAGATTGCATGGACTGGTTCCCTTTAAGATTTGAAGCCTCACACATTATGAAGGCCTTTGCCATATGTGCATCATAATTTTTAATGCATGGAATGTTGATGGACTTCAATGCACACAACCAGGTGTTCCCATGCTTTGCCCAACAGATACATAAAGAAATTAGCAGCAATTTATGACCTTCACTTCCTGCACAGAAATTACCCAATCACGTTCAGCAAAAATGTTTGCAAATATTCTCTATGGAATACAGAGAGTGCACTGCTGTTATAAATTTCTTGGCCTTCCACTTCAGAAAAAATACACTAGATAGGTCAAAGCTCTGGGACATAACATCTCAGCTGTGATACTGAAGCCCTGCACTTCAGAACTAGTCACACTTCCAACTAAGCAGTTCTAATACAGCTACAACATTGGCATCCGCCCAGCCACGAGGAAAATTGCCCCGGTGAATCCTGTTCACATAGCAGCAGAAACCAAAGCCAATTACTGTCTAATGAGTTTGCTCTCAATCACCCAACACACTGATGAAAAATGCCAAAGGTCCCTTCGGGCTGTGCCTACTCAACGCCCAGCTGCATTCTGTCGCATCAAAGCTCCATCCAAATATGGAATGGAGCAGAATTCTAAAGATGCACAGAGAGAGAACTGTCCTCAACATTCAGACAGCATTTAACCAACCGTGACATCAATGAGTCCTACAAAACCAAAATAAAAACAGAAAACGCACTAGAGGTCAGACTGCATCTCTGATAAAGAAACAGAATTAAAGTTTTTGTTTGTAGTAGTTTGGATTGGTACTTGGATAGTACGAATATGGAGGGCTATGGTCCCAGTGCAGGCCAATGGGAATTGGCTGTTTAAATGGTTCGGCATGGTCTAGATGGACCAAAGGGCCTGTTTCTGTGCTGTACTTTTATAAGACTTTGTCAGAAACATTCAGACCTTTTGACCTAAGACAATAGTTTCACTTTCCATAGTTGCTGTTTAACTCACTGAGAATTTCTAAAATTTTCTGGTGTATCTCACTTTTACCAGAGGTCAAAGCACAAAGGTGAACACTCCCCAGATTGGAACTGTACCCGTCACAGAAGTAAGATTGTGGTTTGCAGAGAGCAGTGATCCTTTGAGAACATCAATTTAGAAGTTCCCCAGGAGTGACGGCCCAGGACCACTTTCAATTATGCCAATCATGACCTGCCACCTACAATGTCAGAAATGGGGTACGTGTTGATGACTGCACAATGTTCTCCTCGATTCACACTCGCTCAGCAAAATCAGCCTATGCTTGCAAGCTACAAGACTTAGAAACTTTTCAGACAGTGACTGAAAAGTGACATGTAACAAACACACCACGTGCCAAATAATATCCATCTCCACAGAGTCTCAAGAATCTCATATGGACCAGCCACCTACATCCTAGTTACAATACCAGATCAGGGACAGTGTGTCATGAAGAAATGGTACACCTCTTTAATTCCCAAAAAATTTGCTGTATCTAAAAGAAAGAGAACAAGAGTCTGATAGAATATTCTCTTGCCTGGATAACTGCAGTTTTTACAACACTCAAGCAGTTCAACATCTTCCATGACAAAGAAGACTGCCTAAATGGTAGTCCATTCACTGCCTCCACCAAAGGGCCATTTTTGGCTACAGTATACACTATCTACAAATGCAATTCCTTTGATACACATTTCAAATCCATCAGATACATCTCCCCAATCCATGGACTCCACCACCAGTTCCTATACAGTCAGTATACAAACACTAGCAACTTCGTATTCTTCTCCAAGGTGCACTATCCTGACTTGGAATCCTTCTGACCCTAAGGCCTTGAGGGAATAGCTTCACCAGGACTGAAGCAGTTTACAAAACTGGCTCATCAACACCTTCAAGGGTAATTAGGGACAACCAGATTCTTCCCTTGCACCATCACCACGCAAAAAAAAACACCAAACAATTCCTCCACCTGACTGTACTTAACTGGAACAGAACGAAATGTGTTGCTGATGGCCACTTCATTGCTTCAGGAATGGTGAAAGCTCCACTGCTGTAATGAAAAGAAATGCAAATCAGTAACTAGGAATTTTGCGAACACAAAATACAGATTTAACATCTATAACAAATAAAACCCAAGATATTCATACTAGCAACATCTCAGTTGGTTATATGTGCTGCTACATCAGAGCTTCACTGACTGGATTTAAGTAACAGGAGTTCCAGTCTCTTGTTACCGAGCCCAAGCTGGAGATTGGCCATGCGTGGTCTTTGGTTGCATGCAGAATAGAATTGATTGGTGACAAGTCCATGGATAAATAATCCACTGATTGACACAAAAGGTGACAGCTCACTTTAGTCATAAACTTCACAAGAGGGGGTGAAGAAATTAACAAAAAAAATCATTAAACATCAAACACATTCTTCAATACTTCCTTTGGGATATTAATGTTAATGATCATCGTGATCAAAAATTTTAACTGCGCAGGCAAATTCATGTGCTAATTAAGATTAAGGATGCTGATCTCAGAGAATGTAACACATTAACAGTAGTCATCCAGCATGTATATGTCAGCTATTTTCAGAGGTACAGCAATCCAATAGCAAAAAACATGCCACTGCAAGACCAAGTCTGAATTCAAACTTCAAAACTGTGAATTACATTTTTTAAAACCTTTTTTATTGTATTTCAAGTAGTTACAAAATAAAAGTATGAAAAAAATGCATATTACCCATCCCCCCCTCCCCCCTAACATCCCTATAGAAAAAAAAGAAAGAAAGAGTGCCTGGATATTGGAAGATCCCCACATGCTCCATGGAGTCGTTATAACTTTAGTATATATATTTATTTCTTTCCCCAAATAACCAATTATTTCATCTTCGGAGCACCTATATATTTAATCCTGTCTTTTGTAAATAAGGGCACCAAATTTTCAAAAATGTTTCATATTTATCTCTTAAATTATAAGTAATTTTTTCAAGTGGAATACAGCTATAAATTTCTTTCTTCCAACGATCTATACTTAAATATGTATCCGATTTCCAAGTAACTGCAATAGCCTTTTTGGCTACTGCCAATGCAATTTTTATAAATTCCTTCTGATATTTATTCAATTTGGGTATCAGTTTTATCCCTTCAATATCACCTAGTAAAAATAATATTGGATTATGTGGAAGTTGTATTCCAATAATTTGTTCCAATAAAACTCTTAAATTTGTCTAAAAAGGTTGAATTTTAGAACAAGACCAAGTAGAATGTTAAAAAGTACCAATTTCTTGGTTACATCGGAAACATTGATCGGATAAATTTGGGTTTAATTTATTTATTTTTTGTGGTGTCATATATAATTAATGTAAAAAGTTATATTGCACTAATCTTAACCGCAAATTACATTTGTATAAAAATGTACACCCAGCATCATTCAGAGTACTACAGCTAAAGATGCTCCACCAGTTAGGTTTCAGATAACCATGCTCATTTTGTAAAGGAGTTCCAACTTGTGCGCTATCTCCACATCATTCTAGATCTGCCCACATGATGACATCCTGTCATCAGTTTCCATGCATAGCGCATATGAGAGAAGGTTCACAGCATAAATTGGAAGGACGGTATCTTGATAAGTAGTAATGGAATTAAATATTGAAAAGATTGTCTTTGGTTCATCACACCTTACAGAAATGCTCATTAATGGAAACAGTCCAAACTATTTTGTTCATATAATCTGACTTTGTGGCACTCTGATCGGTAAATCAAAAAGCAGTTTGTAAGGGCACGCATAAGAAGTTAAGAAAGGGTTAGTTTGTATAATTTGAGAAGTTTGGATTGGTACATGGATGGGAGGGTTTTTGAAGGGATATGGTTCAGGTTCCGGCTCAAGATCTCATCAGTATGGGTTCGATTGGCCAAAGGGTCTGTTCCAGTATTGTGGTACTCCATGACTCTAAACATTAATTTTCTCTGGATAAATGCTAGAGAATCATAAAGGTACTCCATAAGAGACCTTTCTGCCATCTGTACTAGTGAGGACTCTTTGGAAGGGCCCAAGTGCAACACCAGCTAATTACGGACCTATATTACTCTGATTAAGTCCTTTTTTCTTAACAGTACCTCTAATGGCAGTCATTTCTATTGAGAACTATGTTGCTCTATGTAGAAGAAAATCCGATTTATCTGTGTAATCTTTTTGGCAACATACAGGTTAATAAGAAAATGTCAGAGTGGGAAAAGCTTGTACTAACATGCAGTACTCATTAGCAGTGTACGTTTACAGCAGCAAATGAATCATCTCCTGCTTAAAACATCAACACTCTATATTTATAACACTTACCCAATTTAAACCAATCTTCAGTAGGCAGTGCATGATGATTCAATAGTGATTTGAATCTGTGGGAGGTTTGAAGTATATAGAATTAAATTTAACTCACTCGTTAGCATCCATTACTAACTGAGAGAGAAATACGTAAATGCACCTGAATATTTTCCCTTCTACCTCTAGTGCATCAAATGGACCTTTATACACTAGGAAATTTCAAATATGTCAATATACAGTAATAAAACTGAACCAGTGTTAAAAACACACAAGTTCACACTTAAAATTTCCATATAGCAAAACAGAAAGATTATTTTGTTTTCATCTTGTTCATTCACAAGAGCTCATATTTAAACATTTATCAGTGATATCGTAACAGTGTAAAGGCCCAACAGACAAGACCAGTGTTAAGACAATTACTTATTCTACCTTTCAATGCATGAACTAGCACCATCACATATCATTCCCTGACAGAAAATCCATCTTGTCATCGAGATGCTACTGTCATTTCACAGATTTGTACGTGATTGATTCCACTGAAGGTTAGAGGCTAAATGGACCATATGGCAACATGTTGCTTTCCGTATGTCTCCAAGCCCATCCATGCTTAACCATTTATAAAGTAACATCTGTACCCAGCAAATGTGTTTCTATTATTTACTCACTTAACTAAATTACATCATTGACACATAACTAATTATTTCCGTAATAAACGATTGTACGTCTTCTATTGATATACAGTATTGTCCCATTTATTAAGAGTTTATTCGAAAAGGGCGAGATAAACTGATTCCTATTTTATTCATAACGTTTTAAAAACATAATGACTAAAATATCTATAAATTAAAAGTCAATAATAATCGCGTTTCTAACAGCCACCACAAAACTTATTCTAAAAAAAATACTTGACAACATCATAGAATTACAGAATTTAGCGGAGAATTGCCTGGGTCTTACCAACAAGACGGCTACATTTTAAAATCGAATGAGGATGAAAATAACGTCGTTTTTCATTCACTGCAAAACACAAGTAACCCGGCCACGGCATTCCGAGTCGCACCTCTCCACTTACCGGTGCAGCCGAAGTCCAGCGGCGAGCACACACCGAGGAAGGAGCGGGGTGCGAGCCACCCCCCGAGGGTGGCACTTGCACGCTTACGGGAGCCGGTCGCGGATGGCCGAATCCGGGAAGAAGGGCCTCGCTCCGCAGCCCCGCGCCCGCTCCCGCTTCTCTTTTGTTTCCAATGGAACTCTCCGGATAAAGACTCCATTGTAACAAAAAACGCTATCCGGTCCGCACTGCCGCTCGCACCCCGGCCCTCCTAACAAACCCCGCACCCGCGTCATCCTGACGTCAATAGAGCCTGGACCCGATGACGCGCTCGCTGCCTGCGTCATTCTATAAATAGAGCCATTTGTTTCAATTAGAGTTGAGCGCCTGACTGATGGCTTTTTCCATTGACGGCATGCGATGGGAAAAAAAAGGGAAAGGGGATCCTCATGAGTACAAAGGAAACAACGTTTGCAGTGTGCGAGGGATGATGTATTTGTCACAATGCTCACTGTTGTCATGCGAGCCGTGTCCGAAATTAGAAACGTTAAATCATGCGTTTGCAAAGTTTAAACTGAATGTTAGAAACTCGGTAATCCTTTCAAGAAATTATTTTTCATTGAGAATTTGTGGATGTGTCTAGTATTTTTTTTTGTTTTTAAGTCATATAAGTAATCAACATTGCGGTTCCACAAGAGAACTACATGTCATACATTTATTTTTTTTCCTTGAGGCTTAGACAGTAATTGAAACTTATTTACGCAATCTGCTTCATTTATCTCGCTCTCCTCCCAAATCTAAGAAATATCCACACCAAAAGTAACTGTGGTCATTTTTTCAAAGGTTCAATCACCCCACTGACAAATTTTCGTAAGATAATTGGAGGAATCGCTGGGATTTTTTAAAAAGTAACCCATGTTTAAAATATTACGGTTAACTTTTATAATCTGTTCCTGTTTATCCAGTTTCAGCTATTTATGCAAAACCCAACAGTTACAACATCTCCGCTATAAATAGAAATCGTTGCGTATTCTCGGCTCAGCGGCAAACGTGAGGAAAGAGACTTGATGTTTAAGGCAATAGCTCTCCTTCAGGACCGATTATCCCCGGATAATGCCGGATCTGCAGCATTTTCGCCTTTCTACACTAGATTTCAACTACTTCGATTTCAACACTTAAAATGTTTTCAATAATTAGTCAAAAGGATGTTTTGCATACTCCTAAGGACAAACAAGAGAATATCTGCAGATGCCAGAAATTCGAGCAGTACACAGAAAATGATGGAGGAGCTCAGAGGGCCAGGCGGCATCCATGGAAAGGAGAAAACAGTCAACGTTTCCGGCCGTGACCCTTCATGGGGACTTCACTTTTTTAGTGACCTCGATCCAATCCAATCGTGTATTTAGAATGACACATAGGAAAATGGCTCTTGGTGGAATCGAACCCATCTCTGCAACCACAGTTGGCAGATCCACAGAGGAACACCTTAACAGTGGAGAGGCAGCTTAGCATGGCTACTTCTGCATTTACCTGAACTTTCCCTTGAAATCTAATCAATGGAACTGCTTCAACCATTTCCCTGAACAAAATCCCTCATCAGATCAATTGTATTAAACTTCTGCCATAATCAATGGGGCACCCAAAACTTCACTCATTTTCCCCACAATACCAAATGGGAACCGAAATCACGTTTTGTTATCTGATGTGAAATTTGGTGATTTGCAGTAAGAGTACAGTGCAAAGATTCAGAATTAATATAAATGACAAAATAAGTAAATAATTCAAGGAAGAAACAATGATGAAGTGTTTGTTCCTGAACTGTGCAGAACTCTGATGACTGAAGGGAAGAAGCTGTTCTCGAATCACTCCATGTGGGTCTTCAGCCTCCTTTACCTCCTTCCTGATGGTAGCAACCAGAAGAGGACATGTACCAAATGGCGAGGGTCCTTAATGATGGGTGTCGCCTTGAGGCCCTGCCTCCTGTTGATGCTCTTAGTGGGAAGGGTTGTGCTGGCTGAGTCTATAATCCTCTATAGCTTCTTTTGATCTTGTGCATTCATACCAGCCTGTGATTCAACCACTCAGAATTGTACGCCTAGAGAAATTTACAAGAGTCTTCGGAATTAATGTTATTATTTTGTTCTTAAGCTCTACATCCTATTTATATTTTTTTATTTATTCATTTATGGGATGTGGGAATCACCATCTAAGCCAGCATTTATTGTCCTTGAGAAGGTGGTGATGAGCTGCCTTCTTGAACCACAGCAGTTCCTGAGTCGTAGGTACACCCACAGTGCTGTTAGGGAGGGAATTCCATGATCTTGACCCAGTGACAATGAAGTTTCCACGTCCGGATGGTGAGTGACTTGGAGGGGGATTCCCAAGTGGTGGTGTTCTTGTCTTTCTAGATGGTAGTGGAAGGTGTTGCCTTGAGAACTTCAGACGATCCTAACCCAAGTATAGAGGGACAGCCTTCACTCATAAGCAATTAGGTTTACTATTGGAAACTAATATCACTTCCATACCATTGAGAAAGGTTTTTTTTTTAAAGACAAAGTCCAAACTGTGAAACAGAGACATTGTTATACCTTTCATGGAGAGTCTCATTTACAAGAAATCTCCCTTCAGCACAAAGGCATACCTTTCTTCTTTCAGGGAAACACTCTCCCTAACCTGCACAAACAATTGTTTTCCATAAATATCCTTAACTTTTTTGGTTGAGAGGTCACCCTTTCCCACTATCTGATGGCACGAACCCTTAACCAATGTCATGATAACCTGCAAGGATAATTGCAGCTGTAATTTCTATCCAATGTTGTCAGAGCAAAGAATTCCAGCAAGATTTTGCACTGCAATAGTTAATTTGGCGTACCAAGTGGGAAAGCAGTACATGTTTGTGTACTCTGTTTGCAGCTGCACACCTCAGTGCCAGGGTCCGAACTATATCATGCATGCAGCAAGGTGTCACATCTTATCTTCTCATTGGCATAAAACACTGTCACCAGCACAAGAATTATTTGCACTCCAGTTGGCTGCTGTTGCTATAGAAATCTCACTGAAAATAATTGTTTGCAAATGTGTACATTACGTATGTCTGCCTACACCTGTCAGAAAGCGTTTCCTACAAACTGCGAAACAAATTCCATCCTAGTTAAATATGGTTAAATTCCAAACATGATTTATGGTCAAAAGCTTATCCACACCTGTACAAGTGTTATTTTTTTTGCAACTTTTTTTAATTTCAGAAGAATACCTGGTTGTCCAGTAAAGAGTTATGACTGAATGGACAATTTATAAGAATAAAAACTACAATGTATTACAGATGGGGAAACACAGTAGGAGTGTTGTCACAGCACTCTACAGTGCCTGCAATCCGGGTTCAATTCCCACCGCCATCCATAAGGAGCTTGAACATTCTCCCCATGTGCATGTGGATTTCCTCTGGGTGCTCTGGTTTCCTCCCGCAGTCCAAAGACGTAGCAGCTGATAGGTTAAATGGTCATTGTAAGTGGTCATGTGATCAGGCTAGGGTTAAGTTGGGCATTGCTAGGCACATGATTCAAAGGACTGGAAGGGCCTATTCTGCACTGTGTCTCAATAAGTAACTGATATGTTAATGTTAGATTACTTCAATTAATATTATCTGCAGTGAAATATTTTATCTTTGTAAAATAAAAACAATTTGTATAATGAACTGCATTTCACAAAACTACAGATTTTTAAGTTACAAATGTCTCTGGCATCTGCTGTGTATCAGATGAGCAGTAATCATGCAGTTTCCTCGAGGATATATGACTTGATAATTTCATACTGTATTTAAGCAATAAATGTAGGAGAGAAGCTGCATAGTTTTCAAAATCTGTAAAGAATAAAATAGCATAAATTCTCAGGTGTAAACCCTTTGAGCATAGACTTTCCATTTCGTTGTTCATTAATTACATGGCATTAGCAGCAGAGAATCAATCATTAGGAAGGGACTTCTTTTGCATATCCTTTGCCTTCCACAGGGCTATTTATCTCCTTTGTCAATAGGACAGCGCATATGCAAGCCTTACAAGGGGACAACCTCCCAGTTGGTATATTGATGGCATCAGGGGACTCAGCCAAGCTGCCATTGAAGTAGAGTTAATCTTCAGAACAAATGGAAAACAGTTTAACCTGTGGTAACTACACTTCATAAGCAAGGTCATCAGGACTTCATAGTCACATTGAGTATCCACTCAATAATTGCATTTGCACAAGATTAGAGGGTTGTGCAAAAAAATCTCTAAGATATGCTTATTTGTTCACCATTGGACCTGAAAAGACAGACCTTACACTCAATATCTGCAAAACCAAAGTTCACCACCAACCTCATTCCTCTACCCTCAGCAATGCCATGCAGACAATGAAAAAGATTCATGGGTTTGCTTAGAGCTTTCTTTGAAGAAACGTGACACGCTCTGGGAACCTCTAGCTCAAAGCCATTTAAAGTGCAGAAGAAATAATTGTGATCTCATTCACTGAGAATAGACAGGAGTCCTGCAGGAATGGCAGAAGGAGTGAAGTACTTCCTAGGCTTCCTATTGCCTGCTCTGATTGCCACCTCCTGTCCTATCTTACTTACTGCCATTACGCCACATTTTGGGGCAGCAATGAAGATATTCCATATCTGCTGGTGTACAGGGCTTCCTTCATCATTTCAGTAGCTTCCTCTCAGTTTTCACTCCTGTTGTTCTTACAAGTCCCAGGTATACCATCGCACTCAGATGTAGAAGGATTCTTCATTGCTGTTTCTATAACTACTTTGTTTTACCAGTCAGGATTGTTAGACCTGAACTGAACCTCCGAACCTGGAGAACCAGTGGACCACCTTTTGTCCTGTTTGGCATGGGGGACCCTACCAAGAGCAAAAGCTTAAGCCCAGGCTCCAGCCAACATAGCTCTAGGGGTCATCGAGGCATGTAAACCTCCAAACCACAATAAGGTTGTGGTCCTCTTGGAGGTCCTGTCCCATCTGCAGTTCCTATATTATAGAGTGATGCAGCACAGAAACAGGAACTTTAGTCCAACTCAAGCTTGCTAGCCAAGTTGTACATATATCCTCATTAGCCATTTTAGACCATACAAAACCAGAATGAAAGCAAATCACATTCAATCTAAGTAGTTAGAGCAGACTGTACTATAAGAAACTGCTAAGGATGAAATCTTACACTTGAATTTTACAAGAAGAAAATGGCTCGTACAAACAATGCAACCAAGGGTAACATGCTCCAGGCTGTTCATGAAACGACTTCTTTCACTTCCTTTATGTCTTCTTTTCCATTCAAATGTGGTTCTGCCTCTGTTGGAGCCCATGATCGAAATTTCAGTGGTGTGTTTTTCGGTCCGATTGAGCGATCTAGCGCTTTGCTGTCTCCAAGGGTGTCTCGAGCAAAGCAAGTGGCCTCAAGGCCAAGAAGCCTGGAGATGGAGCACAAGCCCATAATTAACTCCATTTCTCACCAATGAAACTGCTCAGGAAGATTGAAAACATTGAGGCGAGTGATGAAGGCAAGAGGGTATACAGCACCTTCGACCAGCCTCTCGTTTGCTGCCTCTGGAGGAAGGTGTCTGCACATGACAGTCAGTCTCTCTCTCTCTCTCTCTCTCTCTCTCTCTCTCTCTCTCTCCCCCTCCCTCCCTCCCTCCCTCTCCCTCTCCTCCCCCCCTCACTTGCTCCTCCCAAAGGAAAATGCCTGCATTTGAATGGTCTGTCTTTCCCTCGATTCATTGGAGAATGGTACCAGACTCCTATATACTGGGCAAGGTAATTGACATGGTTTGTGGATTGGTATCTTTAGGTCGTGTTATGATGTGCTTCTGGTTTCTGGTCCCTCCTGCTTTTATTGCCAATTTTGGGTGGTTTTGAATCGGGGTGGCCTGCAGAAAATGAACACTGAGCTGAACTGGATATGCCTGGACTCTTTCAATTTTGTGTTTTATATTCTGTATTTTACATTTTTTTTGCTGCCGTTTGTGAGACTTGTTTTTCATTGTGCGTGGGGGGGGGGGAGGGTTGTGTTGCTGTTTGTTCTTTGAAAAGGTTCCATGGTTTTCTTTGATTTATGGCTGTCTGTGGGGAAGACGAGTCACAGTTGGGTATTGCATACATACTTAAGTAATAAAACTTTGATCATGGGTAATGCATAAACTATGACATAAAAGCGTGACTACTGGCTTTTTTAAATCTTTGCAATTGAGATGAAATCCATATTGTTGCCTCAGCCCTTCAGTTGTTCATTAAAATAATCCAAAAGGTACAAAAGGAAAGAGGCTTGTTCAGTGCAATTAGGTTGGCCTTAACTACTTAAAAAACTAACATGAAAATCAATTGTAACATATAATTTCCTAAATATGTGTTATTTGCAATCCTTGCAATTGCTCAAATACTATTGTACTCAATTGATGTTTGTCATCTAATATGGTAAGTGATTTCTCTGGATAATAATAGTGACAGACAAGTCTGATGCTCATCAAAATAAACTCAGTAAGACAGAGTGTTCAACTAGCTGGCATTTAATCCAATGTGTTGTGGATCTTAGGGAAGTAGAAATATGTAGCTTGCTTTGAAAATCAAAAATATTAAGTGAACAGAAGTGTGGTATGGTAGTACTTCAGCCTCCTTTTCAGTGCCTGTGTGGGAGCAAATATTCCAGGAATTTGATGACAGAATTATTCAGGATAAGGAGCAGAGCTCACTGTAAAGGCAAGTCAGGACAGCACCCTGGCACTCTGTAAAGTAGAACACAGATAATTAACATAAATGAGAATCATTACCTCTACTTTCCTCCATTCACTCTCCTTTGATATCATGGATGCAAACTGATGCACCATCAATAACTCTCTCTGAGACATAAAGGCGAGATATCGGCTTTTATTGACTGGAAGAAGGAACGAGCAGTGGTTGACCACCGTACTACATCCTGGAGACTGAGGGCCTGGCTCAGGCCTCAATCGCCTTTATACCAGGGTCTGTAGGCGGGGCCACAGGAGCAGTCAGTAGGGGCGTGTCCAGACAGGTATCTGTAGTTCACCACACAAACACAAGCAGCACCTGCCTCCTAGCCACAAGCCATCTTTTCATCCTGTACACACATTTAGTTACATACCTGATTAAGACCTAGAATAGACACTTTGTGAGAGGTAAGCTTGGATCACAATTTGACATCTATAGAATCAGGTTTGAAGTGAAGTAAAGGTTTTCTCTGTAATTTTTGCTTGGATTTGTATATTAGTGAAATGAACATCCAATGCTATCCTCTGCACAGGCAGAGTGGACTTTTGCTTGGTCACGCAATGCCCATTGATTGTAAATTGCTTAAGGTCACTTCATAGTCAACAATTCTGTAATTCTGTCTGCATTCCCCATGCTGGTTCAAGTAAGATTCATATACATTTTCCAATGCCTGCAGTCCTGGCTTTTTTTATTGAAATATAAAATGCATCAGACTTTACATGAATAGTACAGAACTCAGCGGTTGATATTCTTATGTTGTATAACAGGAGAATTGTCTGTGAGAATCTAGTAATATTTTTTCCTTGAAATAGAAGAATAAGTACTGGAGTTAGTCCTTTATTTTGGATGGATGGAAACGGCTCCTGTGTTCCCCAGTTTGGTGTCAATTCTGGAAAATATTTGCTCTTCCGTCTTCAATAGCTTGTTCTTCCTTCAGATTATGTGATTTCCCTTCTGAAATTACTTTTAAATCATATCATAATAACTACGAATATCAACGCAGAACACCGATCAACTTCACGCAAAACATAAAGCAAGCAAAAACACGTCCTGGAGATGCCGGGGATTGAACCCGGGACCTCACACATGCGAAGCGCGCGCTCTACCACTGAGCTACATCCCCAAGTACTTACTTCGTCTTTAAATAAAAGCTGAAATTAATTTAACTCAACTGCTGATTCAAAGTAACTTACTGGAGGTTTCTAGTTGTATTTAAACAACCATCTAAGAATTTGTTCGTAAACTAGGCGAAGGTCACCAGCGAGTTTTTAATTTTTCACTCTCCTCTCCGGTTAGCGCGGCTCTGAGTTTATTTGCTGGTACCTTGATCAGAGGAATAACAATAAGAAAGTTCTAGGGAAGAGTAAACTGTTCTCACGAATGAAACATCCGCATGAATTCTCGACAGGAAATAATGAGGGAAAAAAAGCAGCGTTGCATCGGCCGGGAATCGAACCCGGGCCTCCCGCGTGGCAGGCGAGAATTCTACCACTGAACCACCGATGCACAGGGTAAATGGTCTGCAGATACCCTAAAAGGGGGAACACGGTCTTGTTCGGCATTCTCTGGGATTTCATAGAACTCTGGAATCTAGAGCAACAAACAATCTAACACAATGAGGAGCTCGGCAGAGTCTGTGAGAACAGAAGGAATTGTCGACGCTTCAAATCGAAATCCTCCATGACGACTGCGAATGCGGAGGGGAACTAGCTAGTTTAAAGAGGATAGGACGAGTGGCCTCTGATCTATATCGACAAATGCACGCCGCTTGCAGTTCCGGATCGCATTTCATAATACGCTGTTGATATTACTTCGTGTTGTATAAATATATAATAGAGAATATTGTTGATTCCCTACCAAGTGAGTAAAGCGGTTTGAGTAGAGTTCTGATTAAGAGTCCTGCCCCCGGCATTTTCTGCTTTTATTAAAGGAGTTTCTCCTTTATTCAGCTCTAAACGGTGTCCCTCTTATTCCGGGAACACAAACAGAACCATTAAATCCGTGCAGACAACCAAGCGACTATTTACACTAATTCTATACTAATCCCATTGTCACAATATCCATAGTTTCAGACTACTCACTGCGGGGAAGCAATCTCTCTGTACCTATCTTTTAGAGCCCTTAGTACTTTCAGGGCTTCTTGATGTCATATTCAGTCTAAATATCAGCCAAATAGGTGGTCACGGAAGGCAGAGGAACGGCTACTGAATTGCTTTAAGTCAGTGGACTGGGTGGGTCGAGTTCAAGGACTCATCTGTGGATCTGAATGAATACAGGATGGTTGCCACATACTTTATTAAAAGAGTTGTGGACGAGTGTGTCCCCACAAAATCATTCAGTCTTTTCAAACCAGAAAGCCTGGATGAACTATGAGATCTGCAATCTGCTGAGGGCCAGATCAGAGGCATTCAGACAGACAGACAGACATATTTTATTGATCCCGAGGGAAACTGGGTTTGGTTACAGTCGCACCAACCAAGAATAGTGTAGAAATATAGTAATATAAAACCATAAATAATTAAATAATTATAAATTAATTATGCCAAGTGGAAATAAGTCCAGGACCAGCCTATTGGCTCAGGGTGTCTGACACTCCGAGGGAGGAGTTGTAAAGTTTGATGGCCACAGGCAGGAATGACTTCCTATGACACTCAGTGTTGCATCTCGGTGGAATGAGTCTCTAGCTGAATGTACTCCTGTGCCTAACCGGTACATTATGGAGTGGATGGGAGACATTGTCCAAGATGGCATGCAACTTGGACAGCATCCTCTTTTCAGACACCACCACCAGAGAGTCTGGTTCCACCCCCACAACATCACTGGCCTTACGAATGAGTTTGTTGATTCTGTTGGTGTCAGCTACCCTCAGCCTGCTGCCCCAGCACACAACAGCAAACATGATAGCACTGGCCACCACAGACTCGTAGAACTCAAGTCTGGTGACCAAGAAAGTTACAAGAGGTCCTGGCGTGATCTTCCAAAAGCCGTCTCATGGGTGAAGTTTTAATTCTGGACTAAACTTAAATCAACAAAGGATGCTGGACAGTTGTGGCAGTACTTGAATGCTATCTCCTCGAGTAAAGTTAAATCAAGTGATATAAGCAATTGCAGGGCTTCGCTTCCAGGTGAGCTCACTGCCTTCTTTGCTCGCTTTGCCCATCAAAATATGGAAGAACCATCACAAACTCCTGCAGCCCTGATGATCCTGTGCTTTCAATCTCTGAGGCCAATGTGAACCCATGAAAAATATCTGGCCTGGATGGGGTACCTTAGCCAAGTACTAAAAACCTGTGCTGAACAACTGGCTGGAGTGTTCACTGTGATCTTTAACTTCTCACTTCAGCAGTCTGAGGTACTCACCTACTTCAAGCAGGCTTCAATTATAAATTATACCGGTGCCTAAAAAGAACGTGGTAACCTGCCTCAATGACTATCTACCAGTAGCACTTATATCCACAACGATGAACTATTTTGAGAGGTTGATGATGAAACATATAAATTCCTACCTCAGAAGCAACTAGGATCCATTCCAATTTGCCTAACATTACCACAGGTCCACAAAAGATGCCATCTCATTGGATCTTCATTCAAACTTGGAACATCTGAACAGCAAAGATGCATACATCAGGATGCTCTTTATCAACTGCAGCTGGGCATTCAATACCATCATCCTCTCAAAACTAACCAATAAACTTAAAGACCTTGGCCTCAAGACCTTCTTTTGCAATTTCATTACTTACAGACCCCAATCAGTTTGGATTGTCAACAACATCTCCTCCACTAATGACTGTGTGGCTAAGCACAGCTCCAATGCCAACTTCAAGCTTGCTGATGTCATCACTGTTGTAGGCCGAATCAAAGGTAGTGACGAATCAGCATATAGAAGGAAAATTGAAAATCTGGCTGAGTGGTGCCATAACAACAACCTCTTACACAATGCCACAAAGACCAAGGAGCTAATTATTGACCTCAGGAGAAGGAAACCAGAGGTCCATGAGCCATTCCTCATTGGGGAATCAGATATGGAGAGGGTCAGCAGCTTTAAATTTCTCAGTGTTATCATTTTGGAAGACCTATCCTGCACCCAGCATGTAAGTACAATTACAAAGATAACCACGGCAGTGCCTATACGGTGTTAGGAGTTTGCAAAGATTCTGCATGACATCTAAAGCCTTGAAAAACTTCTATAGATGTGTGGTGAAGAGTATATTGACTAGTTATATCCTGGCCGGCTATGGAGTAACCAATACCCTTTTATAGAAAAGTATAGAAAAAGTAGTGGTAGGTCATGGTTTAAATCCTCTCCAGTAGGTCATGGTGGAAGCCCTCTCCACCAATGAGCACAGCTATACAGGGCACTGTTGCAGGAAAGCAACGTCCATCATCAAGGATCCTTACCATCCAGGCCATGTTCTTTTTTCACTGCTGCCATTGGAAAGAAGGTACAGCAGCCCCAGCACCTGCACTGCCAGGTTTAGGAACAGTTATAGTATTACCCTTCAACCATCAGGCTCTTGAAGCTGAAGTGATAACTTCACTTAATTTTACTTGCACCATTACTGAATTGCTCCCACAACATATGGAGTCATTTTCAAGGACTTTTCATGTTCTCAATGTTTATTGCTTATTTATTATTACTATTTCTCTCTTTTTGTATTTGCACAGTTTGTTGTCTTTTGCACACTGGTTGAATGACCAAGATAGTGCAGTCTTTCACTGATTCTTTAATGGTTATTATTCTACTGTGGATATATTGAGTATACCCCAATAAAATTAACCTCAGGGTTGTATATGGTGACATATATGTACTTTGATAATAAATTTACTTTGCACTTTGAAAGCTCTTGTTACTCTCTCATCTTTTCAGGATTTCAGCTGTTTGATCCATATTTAAACCAAGGCTGATTAGGTCCAAAGCAGAAAGGTCTTGGCAGAGCACTTGAGATCAGTGCACAGGTTGTTGATCTAATAGTGCTACTTGATGGCATTGTCAGTAACACCTTCCATCAGTTTGCTAATGATTGCAAGTAGACTGATTGGACAGTAGTCAGCTACATTGATCATCAGCTGTCCTGTTCATCAAAGTTTCTAAATGGTATTCAATGCCTGAAATATACATTGTTCAATTCAAGACTTAAGGACCTTAGATTCAAATTCTACCTGACACAACTGCATTAACTTCTGCCAAGAGCTGCTGAGAGGGATAATGGATTCAGAAAAAATATTGAAAAGAGTGGACATTTTTGCCTGTATTTTGGGGCAGTGTCCAATCTCAGACCAAACCATAAATTTACTAGATTTTGCTCCACATCTAACTTTAAGTAAGCATTTCTGAATAAATGTTTTCCTTTTCTCTCCTGCGATTTTTTTTGTACGTCACTGTTAAGTAGGAAATCAGCAACAGTAACAAAAGAGAGCACTCTCACAGCCCTCCAACCCCTACTCCTTACCTCCTACCCCGCCACCAATCACATCTTCCTCGCCCTCTCTCATTTGCTGCTTTCCAAGGCTCTGTTCTTTCAGGGCTCCCCCATTCTGTTCATCCCATCCCACCCACCCTCCTCATCCTGGCACTTCTTCCATGACAAATGAAGAAGGTATAAAATCTATTCCTTCAGCTTCTTCCTCACCACCATCCAAGGACACAAACAACCCATCCAGGTGAGAAAGACATTATCTTCCACCCCTTCAATCCTTGTCTATTGCACTGGGTGGCTGCTTTGTAGCCTCTTCTACATTGGTGAACTGGAACACCTGTGCTCTTTTCACCACAACCATTTCGAGCTTCCAATTACATGTCGTTTTAAATCTGTTTCTCAATCCTGCACTATGTTGTCTGTCTTTGGCCTTATCTGTTGCTATGGAGAGACCAAACACAAATTGGAAGAACAGTTTCTCCTATTCTGCTTGAGTAGCTAAGACCTCCGCTACGCTGATCATTCTCTCTGCTCCCCTCTCCCATCAAGCAGAAGATACTGAAGCTTAAGAACATGTACCACTTCACCCAAGGAAATTATCTGTTCTATTGTTGTAAGACTCAAGATAGGTGTTAGATGATATATACTGTAGATCAGGGGTTCCCAATCTGTGGCCCGTGGACCCTTTGGTTAATGGTACTTTATTTGTTACCTGCACTGGTGGACATTTTTGCTTGTCCAGTATTTGGTGACAGATGTACAAATCAACAATTGTAAAACAACAAACAAGAGAAAATCTGCAGATGCTGGAAATCCGAGCAACACACACAAAATGCCAGAGGAACTCAGCAGGCTAGGCATCATCTATGGAAAAAAGTATAGTCGACATTTCAGGCTGAAACCCTTCAACAGGACTGGAGAAAAGGAAAGCTGAGGAGTAGATTTAAAAGGTGGTGGGTGGGACAGAACCACCAGGGGATAACTTAACTCAACTCCACTTGTCCCATCATTGAAATCTTCCCACAACGAATGGATTCACTTTCAAGGACTCTTCATCTCATGTTCTCAATATTTCTTACTTAATTATTTAAAATTATTATTTCTTTCTTTTGGTATTTGCATAGTTTGTTGTAGACTTCCAGTGATTCTGTTATGATTACTATTCTGTGGACTTTATTGAGTATATCTGCAAGAAAATGAATCTCAGGGTTGTATATGGTGACATAAATGCACTTTGATAAAAAATTACTTTGAACTTTGAACTTCAGTGACAGCAATGTCATGGATTGCAATATAATGCAAATGCTTTATCACTCAGTTTTCATGTTGTGACTTTTCTTGCTTCTACAAGAAATTGTCGCATTTTTAACTACTCTGAATGAAGGAATCAAGCGTTATCAAGGACATGAGAATTGGTAATTGCATTTTAATTGGTGTGGATTGCCAAGTTTAAAAAAAATCACGTTGAATTGGGATCACGGATACATATGGGTGCATAATAACAATCTGTTCTGCCATGCTTGCAGATTCCAGCCACACAAGTATGAATAGAAGACCCCCTCCTGCTGTTGGCTGCCTTCCAAAAGAACATTAATTAATTCACAGGTTTGTGCAAGTAAAGTGTTAATGACTTCTCAGAAGTATGTGCACTCAAGGTTGTGAGGTGACAATTCAACTCCATTGTGACTTTGGTGATGACAGCCCCATCTTCCTGTAATGTCAATATATCTGATTGTTGAAATGTATTTTCTGTTAAAAATCATTGTACAGGAAGACAGGTGACTTTGTATTCTTTCATTTATGCAAATCTGATGTATCATAAAGATAGATCTTAAAGTAAAAATTAAGAGTAAGAGGAGGAGGAGCTAAAGATGGTGAAGAAATTTGATATCTTCTCCTTAATGTCTTTTCTTTCCTTTACAAGGTGGCTGGGGTCCTGTTGGAGTCCATAATCTACAGCTGTACTCAAACTGTGGTCCTTCACAGTCGTGGGACCCTGTCTCAGAGCTTGCCTATCAGACTAGCAGTTTTTGATATCTCCAGGACCAGACAGGAAGATTTGCACCTTCAGGCCCTGTGGACGACCCAGTTCCTTGCCGGTGTCACTGATTGAAGCCTCACGGAAGATTAAAACCTTGAGACGGTATTTCAACGCCTGCTGTTGAAATAAGCAATGCTGCAAATTGTATCATCGAAACAGCGAGCTGTTGGTCTTCCCTCTCGGTAAGGCACGAGAGATGCCTGTTTCTCCCTATTCAAGAGTGAGAGGGAGCCTGTGCAACGTTGAAGTGTTGGGGTAGAAAAGTGTTTTTTTGATGGGCTCTAGATCATGGTCTCTTTGGGGGCTTTGCTGTTGCTTGCATGGGGGGGGTTGGTAAAGGGGGTTGATACTGTTGCTGAGGCTTATGCATGGGGGCAAGGGGGGCTTTGGGGCTCTAATGTTTTTCTGTCATTCAATCTTTGGAGTTTTTCTTCTGTTTCATGGATGTCTGCGAAGAGTAAGAATTTCAGGTTGTACACTGTATACATTCTCCGATATTAAATTGAGCCATTGAACACCAAAAAGCATACTTGTGCAGCAGCCCACTTGCACCTACGCAGCATCTTCTTCTTCATCACCTCTATCCACCGTAAATGAAGCAGAAAGTCGTGTCCAAAGAGATAGTCATAGTTTCGCCAAACAAGTATGCTAAAACTTTTAGCCATATTAGCAGTGATGTTTTATAAAGCAGGCAGGAAGGTAGCAAGTTGCTCCTCTAGCTTCCTTTGTCCAATGAGAGCTCTAAGACAGTGAGCTTGTGAAACTATCAGTTTACCTCTGACAAGGAACAAATCAAAATGAAAATGCTCTTTTTCTTTCGGAGCCTAATTTAAAGACACGCTTAACCTGTTGGTGCTGCTTATACATGCAAGTTGTGGTTGAAAGGGTTCTCCGAAGGCAGTTCAGCAAAACCCTTGGGGAAATGTCATCTGCAGCTAAAAGCAGCCATTTATGCAATTTCTCTCGGGGATCCATCAACCTTCTGCAAAGGTTACCGCAGATGAACAAGAGAACCCCACTGAAATTCAAAGACTTGATCCTAATGATTCTTTTGCACAGTATTGTGTGGACAAGTTACATGTGCTTTGAGCCTGTATTTATGTGGGCAGAGCCGTAGAGGCACCAGAAGGATTGATAAGATGGAACATATCAAACATCTCTGAGTGTGTTGTCAGTATCAAAATGGCCAGTGCAAACCCTGACCTGAGAAAGGAAGAGCAATCATATTAATTTCAAGCACAGATTCAATACTTATCCAAATTTATCAGAGGATTCTGTTTCTTATTATGCATTAAGTTGTTATTTAAAATAGCCTGGTTGTTCTTCAATAGAGGCAACAAATTTAAATAACCTAACAGTGAACTGTTAGGGCTTAAAACATTCAGCCCCTAAATAGAATTAATACTATTTCAAATATCTTCTTCCAGCTAATGTAAGTTGAGCTATTCAACTCACATAAACAAATAGAGTCCAATTAGCCTCTTGACTCTAATCTATATTATGACCTTAACCCTATGTTGAGAGCCTCTATCTTTATTTATGTATTACAACCAAACTGTCTCCAGCCATGTTTTATTAATGCACTTTTGACAGCATTTGCACAGAAAGAACTGAAAAGGATGCCAAGTCACAGAGACGTCTAGATAAAGCACACTTCTCGCATTGACATTATTGTCTTGGATCCCAGCAAAGAAGTGGCTTTATTTTGTCCCTTTACCAAATAGCCACCCTTGCCCTGTAATGGTTTGGTGATGAAAGTACACTGGTCTGCTGGTTATTCTGATCTTTCCTACCCAACTCCAGCTAGCGTCGACCGTTCTCATTACAAGTTGCAAAATGTGATCTAATACAAATAGCTGTACCTGCAATTGTGCATAATGCTGATCATTCCGTGACCTTTTAGCTTGTACAAGCTCTCACTATTTTGTCCATCATACAGGTTAACAAGGGAACATTACTGGATCACAACCAAGGCTTGTTTGACATAATTTATGCCCCACAACAGAATTGAAAAGAGGGTTCTTTGAATAATTTATTCAGCACAGTGCAAAATTTTTGAGCAATCATTGCAATTTAAATGTTTGAATGTGTATAAAGTATAAATGGATACATTATTGCAGATGAGTATGCTTTCATTCAATGGTCAGTAAAATGTTTAAACTGATACTCAACGGGAGAGTATTGCCCTAGAATGCCTCCACTATAACTTTCCCCAATTTCCATATTTTTTAATTATAATGTCAGATATCCTGAACAACAGTGAGAAATGAATGCAAATGGATACTTGGGTGCATGAAAGTCTTGGGAGAGATCTCGCCACACTGCGAGTAAGTGGATATTTCATTTCTTTCACTGTTAACTCTCTCTGATGGTTAAGTAAGGGTGCCGAAGGTTACAGGGAGAAGGCAGGAGAACGGAGTTGGAAGGGATAATAAATTAGCCATGTTAGAATTGCAGAGTAGATTCCACATGGCCGAATGACCTAATTCTGATCCTATGTCTTATGGTGTTATGGCTCTAAGTGAACAACATTTAAGTATGGTGTTCTTCAGGTTGGGCAACGCCCGTCTCTGCCTCCACAATCTTGGCGAGGCAAGCCAGTAGATCTTAGAGCATTCCCCAATAGCAACTGCAGTTGCTGGTTCAGGATGGGACAGGGCTTTGGAGGACCATGACACTGCCTCAATAGAGGCAGAAGCTGACTCCTCAGGTGTTGCCGTCCCTCAGCAATAGAAATAGAAATAGTGTGATTAATAGAAAATTTAATAGAAAAGAGTGATTAACTTACTCGGTGGGAAAGAGGTCGTCTTGTTGCTGGTAGAATTCTTCCTTGGTCCCGGTCCAGATTGATACTACTCCAAGCACTTCAGAGTACCTTCGCAGGAGCCTTTGCCTAAAACTTACTGGTTGTAAGGCTCAGTCAGTGCTTTTGAGAGAGAACCACTGACCAAGCTTGAACTCTGTGGAGCTGAAACAGTAACACGCCACACCCCCTACAGTCAGCTGATGCCAGGCCCTTGTAAAAAGCACCCTGTTACGCTTTATAACTCCAGAAACGAATCAAAAGGAATTCATGGGATCTGGGAGATGCATTTCTACTTAGTTTTACCTTTATGAGGGGCACATATTTGATTGTTATATAATCTGTAATGAATTATGTAAACAAAGAAAAAATGCTTAATCAAACAATATATTTAACCATATAACCATATAACAATTACAGCACGGAAACAGGCCATCTTGGCCTTTCTAGTCCATGCCGAACACTTACTCTCACCTAGTCCCACTGACCCGCACTCAGCCCATAACCCTCCATTCTCTTTCTGTCCATATATCTATCCAATTTTTTTTTAAATGACAATACCGAACCTGCCTCCACCACTTCTACTGGAAGCTCATTCCACACAGCTACCACACTTTCAGTAAAGTAATTTCCCCTCGTGTTAACCCTAAACTTTTGCCCCCTAACTCTCAACTCATGTCCTCTTGTTTGAATCTCCCCTACTCTCAATGGAAAAAGCCTATCCACATCAACTCTATCTATTCCCCTCATCATTTTAAATACCTCTATCAAGTCCCCCCTCAACCTTCTACGCTCCAAAGAATAAAGACCTAACTTGTTCAACCTTTCTCTGTAACTTAGGTGCTGAAACTCAGGTACCATTCTAGGAAATCTTCTCTGTGCTCTCTCTATTTTGTTGACATCTCTCCTATAAGTCGGTGAACAGAACTGTACACAATACTCCAAATTTGGCCTCACCAATGCCTTGTACAATTTTAACATTACATCCCAACTCCTATACTCAATGCTCTGATTTATAAAGGCCAGCATACCAAAAGCTTTCTTCACCACCCTACCCACATGAGATTCCATCTTCAGGGAACTATGCACCATTATTCCCAGATCACTCTGTTCTACTGCATTCTTCAGTGTTCTACCATTCACTATGTATGTCCTATTTTGATTATTCCTACCAACATTACTACATTTAAAACAACATTAACAACATTACTCAAATATTAAAAACACTGCACACCTTCTCTATTTGACCGGTTGCTCTTCATGGATAGGCATTCTGATTCAATGACTATGAGGACCGTCTGATGACATCTCAAGAAATTCAATAGAATTTTCCAGTGGTCCAGTACATTATGGTCTCACATGAAGCTATACAAGAATACTATCTTTAACTAGTGCTGTGGAAAATCACTATCTTCACAAGGCTTTTCCAAACTGCATAACGAAACATGCAATGCTTCCCTCAAAAAATTGGAGGGAATTTTGTAGCCTAAGTTTGCAGTTTAATCATGGTATGCTGCAAATTAAAATAAGCAGCTCTCATGCAGCAGCAAAGAAGGGTTTAATGAGCTGGTTGTGGTGTGATAATATCTTCCAACATTCAGTAAGCAGTAGCAAGTTAGTTTGTGAAAATGTACAACATACCCCAGTGTATTTACTATTCGTTGGTAGATCAAGATTTTTTAAATGGAACCATGAGAGAGCCAGGCTCAGAAAACATGCAATAATTAATCAGAAATTACTTTGCTCAAGACAGCTGATATATTGCTGTGGGAAATGTGGGGTACTCACTGTTTTAAGTCGCCCATTAAGTTGGGCTGTAACCACAGGAATTAGTAACTCTGGTAAAAGTTGCTTAATGATTTATATTGCAACAAACGTCTGCTCACCTTTAAGGAGGTTAAGGAAATATAAGATCAAAGATCACTCTGCCTCATGAGAAGATACCAAGAAATAGTTTGTCCTTTTAAAGAGTTGGTTTTTGGGTAGTATAGGGCTACCCCAAATCTATGATGCAGTGGGCAAAGTATTGTACAAGAACTCGTTAAATAGACAAACTATATTCTTGAGGTAATTTTCAATAATCTGGTTACCAGTTTCAGAGTCATAGATTCACAGAGCTCAGAACCAGGCTATTCAGCCCATCAAATCCAAACCTATCATCTATACTAGTTCTAGTTCTAAGTTACAGTATTTTGCATTACTATTTTCATCATTTGGCTAAACTTTGAACCCTGGCATTCTAGTGACATTACTTCTACTAATTACTTGATAGAAAAAAATATTTAAATAAGGGCTTCTTGGCTGTTGGAATTGCACCGGAGGCAGACATGTTGACCAAGTATCATTTCAAGGTCTGCTGTCACCCTTCCCACCATGCTGGTAAGCTTGAACATTGAGTATCCCTCTTAATATCAGACTACCAGTGACGGAGTGCTGCATTTTACAAAGGCAAAATACTGCCGATGCAGGAAATCTGCAGCAAATTAAAATAAGCTGGACATACATACTGTGGCAGATCTGGTAACATCTCAGGAGGGAGGATAATAGCATATTTCAGAATTGGATGGGAAAATAATCTTATCAAATAAAAAGGTAACAAAAGATGGCCACAATAAACTTCCACATTTCCAAAGTAGGCTTCTTTCAAAATGTTTTAGAACATTCTAGATAATGAGTCCTTTTTGCAAACTTTTGGTTCTGCCATCAATACAGTATCACTATCTCAGCTGGCACAGATTATATAGTTTAATATTTTTGTATTTTTGTCCAATAAAGATTGTGGATGTATGTTTTTTATACATTAATAGAGTGGAATATAATTCTGCACCTACCTCATAATAACATTGGGGCATCCTGCAATCCATAAGCAGGGCTTGTTTACTTGAAAATCACACGCCTACAATACCTTTTTCTTTTAAACATTTTGTTATATTTTCCATCCTTGTATGTAAAAAGTGTAGATTTTAAATACTTCTAACTTATATAGAAATTGCCCTGTTGAAGTACTGAGCACATTTGACATTGGGGTGTTCACCAAGCTTGGCAGTTAACTTGCAGACGTTTCATCAGCAGTCGAGGTGAGATCTCAGTGCTCAGTTGTTGGTGTTTCTCCCTGGGAGCTCTCACTCTTATAAAGGTTGTCGTTTGCATGGCTCAATCCTGATTGGCTACCCATTCAATTGAGGTCCATTGGCTCACGTTTCTTTGGCTCTTAGGGGTTTGTAGATGGTGTCTATTTCGATAAGTTTGTTTATAGAGTTATCAGAAGAGAAGCACACTTCTAAAAAACATCAAACCTTTCAGCACGAGCTACCAATATTCACCATCATCCTATATTGAATACAAGACAGTTGCTTTGGTCAATACAGGAATTGACTGGATCAGCCCAATAACTGGTTTACTTATAATTTGTAATTGTATGGAAAAGTTTCTCAGCGAGTAACCAATAAAAGTGGTGAAATTTAACATGGTCATTCTGACCAAGGGTTGACTTAATTATTATTCGTAGATAAAATTTAACAATGATGCAACAATTTGATCAAAAGTCATTTATTTTCTGTACAGTCAATAAAAATATATGCAGCAAAGATAATTGTAATTTAGCTCTTCTGCTGAGTTACTTCAGAATGTTGTTCTGATTATAGGAAATGTATTTCAGTTCCTGACAAGCATAATCCTAAATTTCCTCTAAAGGTTTTCTGCTTTTATTCCCCAAGCTGAACAGGACATAAGAAACTAAATTACAGTACTGTAACCCTAATGCATACAGGGTGACTGAGACTTTTGTACAGTAGTGTATTTGTCAATATAGAGCAGAGAACGAGTTTGTAGATCTGGCGGGAGCAAAGGATGTTGGGAATGACAAAGGGAGCACCGTGGGAGGGGTGTGAAAGAGAAGGAGTGCCAGGGGTGGGGGTTAGCGCGGGTGCAGATACACACAGCCCTGAGAGACCAGATAAGGTCATTTGATTCCAAGCAATTGGTTTATTGATCATTACAGAGTCGTCTCTCTGGAGCTTCCCTCTCCCTTGCCCTTTTCCCAGCCATGATTTTCCTCTCCCTGCCCGCTTCCCACACCCAGTCCACAATAGAGACCCCTATCAGAATCAGGTTTACCATCGCTCACATATGTCATGAAATTTGCTTTTGTTTTGTAGCAGCAGTAAAATGCAATACATAACATTACTACTATACTGTGCAAGGGTCTTAGGCACTCTAGCTATATACAGCACATGTGCCCTATTCCACAGTACTGCATACACAAATTAATTCAAAACAAAATCACTATGGGCAAGTTTGCTACAACCTCAGCAAAGAAAATAGGTCAGGACAGATTGCTTGATGTGAACCCTTTATTTAAATCTCCTGCTGAGCCTTATCCCACCAATGTCCCTATCCTTTCAGCATCAATTAGCTTACTAATAAATTATGAACCATTACTAACCCACATCTTATAACCCTTACTAATCAGCTGGGTGGTGGGGTGAAGAGTCATAACTGCCAAAGGAGGTGCAAGGCACCCCTTCTTTCCAGTAGCCTGCAAGTCACCCTTGGACAAGGTGTAGCACCTGCTTAGCACCCCACCCCCCTCCGATCAGGGTCACATGAAGCCATGGAAACAGGTGGTGGGTGCTCATGTGATCAGCTGGTACATATCATAAGCTTCCACGCTATAATGAACCCTATATTGGACGTGCAAATATTGGAGAAGATCCAGAGATTCTGTGAATGATCCTGGTTATGAATAGGTTAACACATGAGGAGCATTTGACAACTCTTGGACTCTACTTGCTGGAGATGGCTGGGGAGATCAAGTCTGAGTATATTTAAGGCTAAGGTTAATAGGTTCTTGAGTGGCGGGAGTATCAAAGGTTATGGAGAGAAGTCATTGGATATATTTAAAGTAGAGGTTCAAAGATTCTTGATTAGTAAGGGCATTAAAGGTTGTGGCAGGAGGCAGGAGAACAGGATTAAGAGGGAAAATAAAGCAGACATGATCGAATGGCAGAGCAGACGCAATAGGCCAAATGGCCCAATTCTTCTCCTATGCCTTAAGTTCTTATGGTTTCAGTTTTGTTCTAATTTAGTATTAAATTAGTTCTACTTATTAGTTCTAATTAGTATTTTGTTCTAATTGTTCTAATTTCTAATTTTGTTCTATTTACCATTTCTCCAGTTCCCTCACCTTTCACTAGAGTTCCTAGACTTCCCAAGCACCGGTGAGATCTGGCTGGATTACACACAACTAGGTGCTTGGTGTAAGTGTCAACATTTCTGTCTATAGTTGCTTTTTCAGACTCTGGTCAGGTTTGCCCCAATAACCCCCTTTATACATGTGATAATTGATGCACAACCCTTAGTCAATAACAAAGGGAGCACAGCAGCACCTCTACTTCCTTATAAGCTCATGAAGGTTCAGCGTAACATCGGAAACTTTGACAAACTTCTAAAAATAATGTGGTGGAGAGTATATTGACAGGCTGCATCACAGCCTGGATCAGGGACCCTGGTCATAATCTCTTTTCACTGCTGCCATCAGGAAAAAGGTACAGGGGCCACCAGGTTCAGGAACAGTTATTACCCCTTAACCATCAGGCCCTCGAACCAAAGGGGATAAACTTCACTCAACTTCATTTTCCCCATCACTGAAATGTTTCTACAACCTATGGACTCACTTTCAAGGGCTCTTCATCTCATGTTCTCGATATTTGTTGCTTATTTATTTATTATCGTTATTATTATCTCTTTCTTTTTGTATTTCATTTTATTGTCTTTTACACACTGGTTGTACAAAAGTTGGTGTGGTCTTTCATTGATTCTATTATGGTTATTGGATTTATTGCATATGCCTGCAAGAAAATGAATCTCAGGGTTGTATATGCTGACATATTTCTGCTTTGATAATAAATATACTTTGAACTTTGTCCCTTTTATGCTTAGTTTGTTCTTCAAAATACCATGCATTATAACCCAATTAGTTCCATTAGTCCTGCGTCATAAACTTATATTTAATGTTCTTTTGATGGGGTAGAAGCTCTGAGTTTATCAGCACCTAAAAAAATTCTTACTTAAATAAATTCTTAAGTTCTTCTTAAATAAAGTTTCTCAGGCTGAATAGAAAATGGATATTATAAATTGAGTCCTTGAATAAATCTTGCTTGTCAACAAGATTGCAGCAACTTCTTCAACTCACAGCCTATTATTTAAGCTGCTTGAATCAAAGATCTCTCATGGTTTCTCAATGCACATTAGGTCAATAGGGAGTTTAATACATACCTTCCTGAAGACACCTGCTTAGAGTTGTTTTTTGGATGAGATGTTAAATCAGGGTCTTGTCTTTAATTCTGATCAATATTTACCCCATGTGGAACATGACATAAATACATTATCTGGTCATTATTACATTACTATTGGTTGGAACGAGCTGTGTGCAAATTGGCTGTCACAGTTCCTACATTTCAAAAATACTTCATTGGCTATAAATTGGAACATCCTGAAGGCATGTAAGATGCCAAGTGAACAGAAGATTGTTTTTTTATGTCAGCTGTCTGCGGTTTATCATCACCCACAGGAGGAGGGAAAACAGAGAAAGAAGCAAAAAAAAGTTTAAAACTTCTGGGAATCATTTATTACCTTCAGCAATGAGGGTCCAAAGTTTTATTTATTTCAGAATCAGATTCAGATTTATTATCACAGATGTGAAATCCATTGTTTTGTACCCACGTCAGTATAAAGATATAAGTACCTAGTATAAATTTTTAAAGTTACAAACGTCACCTTGAGGTACGCCTGTGATGATAGTCAGCTGGCAGGAGATGGTAATACTGACACTGGCTGTGGACTCCAAATGAGGAAATCGAGGACCCAGTTGCAGAGGGCTGGTTCTTTTCTTGAAACTTAATTATTATTACAGAGGGAACGATGGTGTTGAATGCTGAGCTGCAATCAGTGATCAGCAGTCCAATTTTATCTCAAGCATTTGTCCAGGTGATCCAAAGTCGGGTGGAGCGCTATTCAGATCGCATCTGCTGTAGAACTGCAGCGGGTCCTGGTCTTTGCTCAGACAGGAGCAAATTCTAGCCTTATCTAACAACTCGAAGCTCTTCATCACAGTAGGTGGGAGTGCAGTCAGTAGAGAGTCTTTGAAGTGGCATACTCTGCTTTCCTTGGGCATCTGAATGATTGCAGCACTTTTGTAGCAGGAGACCGCAGCAGTGAGAGGTTGGTTGGCACCGGTTCCCAGGACATGGCCAGCTGCACCACTGGGGCCTGACTCCCTGTGAGGGCTCACCTTCTTGAAAGATGTTCGGCTGTTGGCCTCCAAGACAGAGATTGCAGGATTGCTCGATGCGTTGGGGATTCACACAGGTGTAGTGTCATAATGCCTTTCGAAGTGTGCATAAAAGGCGCTGAAATCATTGAGGAGTGAAACATCACAGCCATTTATGCCATTATGTTTTGACAACAATACTGTCATTGTAAATTGTTCCGTAGTTAAGCAGGATTAAATCGGGGATTGCTGGGTGGCATGGCTTGAAGGGCCAGAAGGTCCTGTTACATTATGTATTTATTTTGAGTCCTGTTAACAAAGCCGATTGAAAGGTGGGCGGCTTGCTCGTCTGGAAAGTCTGGGTTACCAGGGAGAGCTGGAGACTGTTTCCAGCAGTGGCTTCCAACCTTGGGTCCCCGATTCTCTCCGGAAGGGCTGCACGCCGTGGGAGTAGAAGGTGGTGACATAGACTACAGCTGGTCAGCAAGACTTCAATAATATTGAATTAGTTAGAAAGTTCACAAAAAATATAATAATTTTTAAAATAAAGTGAGCATGTTGGCTATTCCACCCAGTAGCAACCTGGGAAATGTTGGAGACACCTAGCTGCTTAAAAGGAACAGCCCATGATATCATGTTGGCAGACCATATTTTAGAATACAGGTAAGGTTTCATTTAGAAAGATTCTGACCCATCAGTCACAGCAATCTAGACTATGAGGGTGTGTTACAGCAGTTCAAAGCACAGTGGTGAAGAATAGGAGAGAATCTGATGTGGGGGGGGGGGGGGGGAGAGAGAAAGAGTTCAGACAGCATAATGTCAGAGAAGAGATAGCAAGGGGAGAAATCAGAGAGGTAGTTTGCAGGAGACCACACACTTGCTAGATGAATGATTGGGTTATCAGAAAGAGACTGTGGGCACAGAGAGTGATCACACAGGTAAGACATGATAGCAGATGTGCTTGAGAAAATAGGAGAAAAGATTCCTACTCTTCCCATTCAGAGCAGCGCTAGAACTTCATTAATCAGTCAAACCTGGAAACTACCAATTCTCCTTTGCTGCCAGATTTTCCAAGGTCCACAAAAGCTCAGCTTGAGCCACTGAACTTAAATTCTTGCCTAAAATCTAAGGAATACAAGCTGATTAAATCTTGCCATCATTAGTTTCTCTCCCAAGTAAGCTAGTTCGCTGCCCAAAACTCCACATGCTTAAACCAGAAGTAGGCACATTTGCAATCGATTGGTATGGGTCTCATATTTATTCCAGATTAGCCCCCACATTCTTCAATGAGCTGCTTAAACTCAACTGACATTTCTAACAATGCAGGGATTTCACCTGCCCCTCCCCCCCCCCCCCCCCCCCCCCCCCCCCGCCATTCCATCGCTGATTCCCAACTACAGGCCACTCTTTGCCATGTGCTGCTGTCAGACTGGAGTGCGGGTAAAATGATTTCTCAGGCCCGGTGATGCTGAATCAACCATTTGTGGAAGAATTGCGACAATTCACCCACCACTCTCAGATGGAGAACTTGGCATTTGCTTAGATCCACTCCTAAGGCCGTGCCTGAGATTCAAGCTTCTCAAGCAAGAAATGGGATGCGTTAACTAGCATCCACAGCACCCTTTGGATCCTTTGCTGTAAATTGCATTTTAAAGCGTAGCTGTTTCCATCACTATTATTATGTCTGTTCAGCTCACTTGGAGCATATTGTCTCAATTTCACCCAGGGTTCTTGTGATCGCACTGTTGATAAACTGCCCAGGCCACCTTGAGTATTCTGCTTACATTGTCTTTACATTTAACAGTTTATTGCTAGTGAGCAAGCAAGAAACTGTAGCAAGATCCAATTTCACAGTAATGCTTCAGTACATTTAAACTGTTATTGTCAGTCATATTAATTCAAGCAATAACAAAATGATTTTCTGTATCTTTTACTGCCTATGCATCAGTTTAAAATCACATTTTTTTTCCTTTTTACCAATCATGGTTACTGCTGCAAGACACAAATAAGAGTGAACTGAATGCATTAATGGCATAGTTGCCAAACCTAATTTAGCTGATGGAGCATTAACCTTTATGACATTTAAGTTTCTATCACTTCAGATTTAAGAACTATGGCTATCCCTTCCCACTATCCTTTTCAAGTTCCCTCAGCTTTGTTATATTAAATCTTCCTTGTTTTAATTTCTGATGATAATTTATCTCAACCATGGCGCATGCCACCTGCCGATTCCTTTCAGTACCAAGTGCATGCGGGTGGGAAAATTTAACGTGACTGCTTCCTGCTGCTTGACGTCCACTTGAAATTTCTGTTCTGCTGTCCCTGGAGATTCTCACATAGAGAAGCCAGGAGCCTCATTCGCAATAACAACTTCTTGCTGAATTTAGGGGTATAATAAGAGAAAGCTTTCAAATTTCCTCTTCTTATGTACAAGGTGCAAATCTCACCATCTTTGAACAGGTGTTGAAGGCTAGCTTTGTTATTCAAAAATGAGAGACTTCACTTTCTTGAAATAACTCAGTGTTTTCACAGCATTGGGGTTGTGAGTCTACTTAATTAATAATGTGAATGAACAAACAACACCAGAAACACAAACGGCCACTAGATGAGAATTATCTGTATTTGCAATATACCCGTTCATTCATTATGTGCCATTTGTATGATGTGGGCAATCACGGTCTTTCCGTGTCCAGATTGTTCTTGGCAGATTCTTCTACAGAAGTGCTTTGCCTTTGCCTTCTTCTGGACAGTGTCTTTACAAGACAGGTGACCCAGCCATTACCAGTACTTGTCTGCCTGTTGTTAATGGTCAATAATCAATACTTGTGATAGGCACTGGCTGATCGTATGAGCCTGTTCCCATGGCTTAACGTGACCCTGATCCGGGGGGCTAAGCAGGTGCTACACCTTGCCCAAGTGTGATCTGCAAGCTGGTGGAGCGAAGGAGTGCCTTACACCTCCTTTGGTAGGGACATATCTCCACTTCACTGCCCCTGACATAATATACTATCCACCACAATTGATATAAACTGTCTTTGGATCAGTAGGGAGGTAAACACAGATCTGCATTTCCTATTAATTCAAAATCAGTCAAAGGGACCACCACCTTCATATTTATACTTTTATGCCATATCAGACAATGGTCATTACGGATATCTGAAAGGGATGACAGATAATTCATTCAGATGAAATCATTTGAGAGATTTCCAGCAAACAGGAATAAGGCAGCTCCAAACTTTGTCCAATGGGCTGCCTGATACTTACACTAAGTAGACAGCTTCATTTCTTTTGCCTTTCATCCCCAAACTTATTAGTATTCTAATTTTCAAGTAACAATCTAATTCTATATTAAGTTAATTTGTGGACTTGCTTCAAATTTGTCTTGTGGCTCAAAATGCCACATTCTGTCCTCGGTCAGCAAAAACACAAACAGCAGGAGAAACAGAGCAGGTCAGACAGCATCCCCGTGGGTAAAGAGACGACCAAGTCATGACTCTGCATCAGGACTGAGAGTGTCGAGCTGGGGCTCCCAGCCTGGACTCCACAGACCTCTTGCTTAGTGGTATTGGTCCATGGCATAAACAAGGTTGGGAATCCCTGGAGAGGGAAGATAATTGTTGTATATTCTATATCAGAATCAGAATCAGGTCTAATATCACTGGCGTATGTCTTGAAATTTGTTAGCCTTACCCCTGACATCTCCTCTGTACCTACACCCCAGCACCCTAAACCTGTGCCCTCTTGTGGCAACCAGTTCAGCCCTGGGAAAAAGCCTTCGACTATCCACATGATCAATGCCCCTCATCATCTTATATACCTCTATCAGGTCACCTCTCATCCTCCGTCACTCCAAGGAGAAAAGGCTGAGTTCACTCAACCTATTCTCATAAGGTATCCTCCCCAATCCAGGCAACATCCTTGTAAATCTCCTCTGCACCCTTTCTATGGCTTCCACATCCTTCTTGTAGTGAGGTGACCAGAACTGAGCACAGTACTCCAAGTGATTGAGCAAGCATTCTTGTTCTCTAAATAATCCATTACGAGTTATACCGTATCTATAAGTATGTGAATCGCATACATGATCACACTACCACGAGACGTACGCACCTCGCTTAAAGTGATAAACAAAGTTAGACCCACATTTCTGACTCCCTAGACTCCTTTTGAATTAGTTTAATGTTTTGGAGTTACAAGACATAACAGAAACTGGTATAAAGAGGTGAGAGGAAGAGGAGGGATGGGATCTGCTCGGGTATTAAGTAGAACCAGTTGAGTGGGGTGATGGGCAGGGTGGGATGTGATTTGCTAGGGTATTAAATGGAACCAGTTGATGGCAAATGGAACCAGGCGGGAACTGGTGAGGTGATGGTGGAGTTTAGATACAGAGGCTGGTGGGTGATAGGTGAAGCAAAGAATAAAAGGAGAGGGGGGGAAAATGGGGCACTTTAGAGCCAGGTGGGGGATGAGAGGGTGAATGTGGAGAAGGTAATAAGTGGAGTCAAAGGCGAAATGAAGGGCAGATTCAAGGTCATGTGGAAGGAGATGGAAAGGGTAGGCCAGGGGAGCGAGACACCAATGACAGGCAGGTGAGAAAGGTGGGCAAAGGGAGAGAGAACCTAAGCATAGGAGATTTTGCAGATGATGGCGATCTTGAGGAACACCCAAATTGCTGGAGGAACACAGCAGGTCAGGCTGATGCACTATGGAGGGGAAATAACATTTCAGATCGAGACCTTTCATTAGGACCTAGAGAGAGAACCTAAGTGGGCTGGTAGTGATGAAAAAGGAAGACAGGGGGGGGGGGTTACGTGAAACTGGAAATTTCAATATTCATGCCAAGGTAGCGTAGCGGCCAGCACAATGCTATCACAGATCGGGGCCCCCGGAGCTGAGATTTCATTTCTGGCACTTTTCTCTAAGAATTCTGTATATGTCCTCCTGTGGAATGCGTGGGTTTGCATCTGGCGCCCTGGTTTCCACATGCAATCTGTAGACGTACCGGGTAGGTTAATTGTCATTGTAAATTGTCCTGTGATCAGGTTAGGGTTAACTGGGGTTGTTGAGGGTGGCATGGCATGGCTCAGAGGGTCAGAAGAGCCTACTCTACGCTGTATCACTAAATCAAAATACCATTGCAGTATAGACCTTTCATTAATGTCACTAGATCTCATTTCCTTATATCTGCCCACCACTTCCTTTGCTACAAGATTGTCACAATTTCTTTTTTTGAAAACCACAGACTTGACCACTCGCTGCTAATTTTGACAGTCTGCTTTGTTATAATTTGATGTAGTCGATTGGTAAACTGCCAGTAAAGTATTTCCTCCAGAAACAAGTATTTCATTACATAGATCAGGTCAATGGCCTGTAATTCCTTGCCATATTACAATCTTCTTTGATCCTCTTCAGGTCCTCTATGATAATTTTAGTTCTCATAGTCTTTCAGAAAATTAGACATGGATTTATTTATTGCTTTGACAGATTTTTAAAATTTTGTGTTCAAAATATGTTATATGTTTATATCATAAATACAATTAGAGAAATTTGGAGTAGAAATGAATCTGCCAAGATTGATCCATCATTGATTAAGGTCATGGTTGATTTGATTACGCCTTCCTGCCTAATCCTGGTAAATGATCACTGCTAATGAAATGACATATGAAAAAATTATTTATGTATTCATTGAGATACAGTGCTGATTAGGCCCACCTGGCCCTTCAGGCTAGCAAACCCCCTCCCCACCCTGATTTAGTCCTAGGACAACTTACAATGAACAATAGGAAACTCATTTGGTCATGGGGAGAACGTACAAACTCCTGGCAGATAGTGGTCGGAATTGAACCCAGGTCGCCTGTACTGTAATGTGTTGTGCTAACCACTACATTACGGTGCCATCCCTAAACAGAAGCTGTTTATCTCTGCCTTAAAACTACTCAAGGGCTTTGCTTTCACTGCCTTCTGATGAAAGGTAATCCAAAGGCTTGGAGAAGTTTCCCTCAATACATAAATCTTTACTGGCTCTGCAGCACAGTTAGAAAAGCTACCACCTCATAGTACCAGAGGCCTTGAGTGCTCTATGAATGGAATTTGCAATAGGACTTTGAGGATATTTGGTATGCCACCAAAAACACTCACAAGTTTCTACAGATAGACCATGGAGAGCTTTCTTACTGGCTGCATGCATCACTGTCTGATATGGGGGCTCGTGCACAAGATCAAAACAAGCCTCAGAGATGTTGTAAACTTAGTTGGCTCCATCACGGGCAATAGCATCCGTAGTATCCAGGACATCTTCAAGGAGTGGTGTCTCAAAAAGGCGGCACCCATCATTAGGGACCCCCGACCTCCAGGTCATGCCTTGTTCTCATTGCTACCATCAGTGAGGAGGTACAGAAGCCTGAAGACAAAACACTCAATGATTCAGGAACAGCTTCTTCCCCTCTGTCATCCGATTTCTGAATGGGCATTGAACTCATGAACACTACTTCACCTTTTTGTTTCTATTTTTGCACTACTTATTTAATTTAACTATTTAATATGCATGTATACTTACTGTAATTCACCATGTTTATTGTTACATATTGCAATGTTCTGCAGCTGCAAAGACAACAAATTTCACGACATACGCTGATTCGGATTCTGATGTTGTCCCTAGGACCATGCTCCTATTTCCTCATGTTCAGCAAAGGCATGTGTGTTGGCAGCTTAACTGGTCACTGGAAACCCTAAAAAGTGTGTAAACTGAGGGGTGGGGGAGTGGAGCTGATGAGAATGAAAAACGGGATTTACTTTAGGATTAGTGTAAATGGTGCTTTTGTGATCATTGTGAACTCAGTGGGCCAAACTGTCAGTTTCCATGGTCTTTCTCTGTACATTCCAGGGGTCCATGAGGTGTCACCATTGTAAAATAACCCTGCAAATCCAGCTACACTGCAAAACCTCTTCCATCACATTGCTACTTGCCATATGAGTTCGGCAATCCCGACCTTCTCCAAGTTCTAAAACAAGAGAAAATCTGTAGATGCTGGAAATCCAAGCAACACACACAAAATGCTGGAGGAACTCTATGGAAAAACGTACAGTCGACATACCTCCAGCACTTTGTGTGTGCTTCTCCAAGTTCTGTTTGCCTTACATATCCAAGTTCCTCTGGACAGTGATATACAGATAATTTCCCACAATTTACAATATTCTTCTCTCTAATCTTGTTGCTGATCCAGTAGTAATGCTTTAAAAAGGAATACTGGATACTTTTTGCCAGATTAGGAAATGAATGGACTGATGCTCTTTCCAAGTCATTTGGACCTGGTTAGGGTAAATCCTGCAATCAGAAGCCACTTTATTAGGTATGCCAGTGCACCTGTTAATACAAACATCTAATCAGCCAATCATATGGCAGCAATTCAATGTAGAAAAACATGCAGATGTGGTCAAAAGATTCAGTTGTTGTTCAGACCAAACACCACAATGTGGAAGAAATTGGATTGAAGTGACTTTAACTGTGGAATTGGCTAGGACCAGACAGGATGGTTTGAGTATCTCAGTAACTGCTGATCTCCTGGGACTTTCACGCACGGCAGTCTTTAGAGAATAGTATGAAAAAAAATCCAGCCGGTGGCAGTTCTGTAGGTGAAAATGCCTTGTTAATGAGAGAGGGCAAGGGAGAATGGTCAGACTGGTTCAAGCTGACAGGAACTCAAATAACCACACTACAGTGGTGTGCAGAAGAGCTTCTCTGAATGCACAACACATCGAACTTTGAAGTGGATGGCATAGATCATCAGAAGACCATGAACATGCAGTGACTACCTTAACTGGTACAGGAGGAATTCATAAAGTGTATGCTAAATCAGCTCGCAAAGATTAGCAAGGATAGCTTCACCAATTCAATGTCCATACTGTTTTCTGCATCTCAAACTAAAAACAGTATTAAAAACTTCATTAATGCCCAACAAAGTGAAAGGGATTTAATGTCTGTAAAGGATAATGTTAAAGCCACTGCTTTAAAACAGCAACTAGAGTAAAAATTCATTTCATCATTTGTCTTCTCCAATCAGCTTGTCAATTCTGTTTGTTATCTGGGAGCAAATGATAAAAGATAACTGTTTCATAGCTTCAGAATCTATTTATTTACTTACTGAGATACAGCACAGAACAGGTCCTATCAATCCTCTGATTTAATCCAGGCCCAATCACGGGATAACTTACATCGATCAATGACCAGTTGGTACGTCTTTGGACTGTTGGAGGAATCACATGCAGTCACAGGGAGAAAGTACAAACTCCTTACAGGCAGCGGCAGGAATCGAATCCGTGTCACCTGTACTGTAAAGTGATGTTCTAACCACTACGCTACCACGCCACCCTAAGTGAAAGCACAAGAAGCCTACGATTTTAATATTTCTCAATGAGCAGTGAGATCAGTTTTCAAAACTCTGCTCAGAATTGCTTTAGAATTAGTTGTCCATGGAGTTTAGTGGGTTTTATTTTCTATCAAACAGATACATTGAACATATAAAATCCATGGAGTTTAATGGGTTCTTCAATTATCTTTAAACTATAAATCCACAGAGCCAAACTCAGACAAGTGTTATAGATAGTCATCATGAAATATGTGTTCATGATTAAACTCTGTCGTTTACATCATGAAAGCTGCACATAATAAATAGCATTTGTGAGATTACTGCATGTCCATAAATATATCCAGCACATAAGTTTGTATAACTGTAGCTAAGTTTTACTTGCAGACAAGCCTTCTGAAGTTGTAATTAATGGATGCTGCTTCAATGAGCAAATGTATAATCTATCTCTAAATAGTGACAGAAAATTAAGAATTCAGCCTTCAGCAAATCAGATTTCTAGAATTCCATATACAAAAATCACCGAGCAAACTCGATGAATGATTGAAATCAGATGGGATAGTGGTGAGGAATGCACAAAATCCTTCTATTGGCTTACTACTTCAACCTGGATTTAATATCTTACCAGAATTCACTGTTCCGTAGGTGAACGGAAGGAATGCAGGTGCAGTGCCTGGATCACAGTCACCATTTTGTGGTAACTTATCCCACAACCTCTGCTTGTTTGACTTGTGTTTTTTTGCTAGTAGACCACAAGGCCATTTTTTTCACAGCGAAAGACAGCCCAGAGGCCTCCCATCCATCTAATCTGCCTCCTTTCACTTTCCGGAATGGGTCTCAATTTCCTCAGAAGACTGAGGAAGGAAATTGTGTGCTCAGTTCTGGTCGCCTCACTCCAGGAAGGATGTGGAAACTGTAAAAAGGGTGCAGAGGAGATTTACAAGAATGTTTCCTGGATTGGGGAGCAAGCCTTATGAGAATAGGTTGAGTGAACTCCGCCATTTCTCCTTGGAGCGGTGGAAGATGAGAGGTGACCTGATAGAGGTGTACAAGATGATGAGAAGCATTGATCGTGTGGATAGTCAGAGGCTTTTTCGCAGGGCTGAAATGGTTGCCACAAGAGGACTCAGGTTTAAGGTGCTGGGGAGTAGGTACAGAGGAGATGTCAGGGATAAGTTTTTTACTCAGAGAGTAGTGAGTGCATGGAATGGGCTACCGGCATCAGTGGTAGAGGTGGTAGAAACAGTGATAGGGTCTTTTAAGAGGCTTCCAGATAGGTACATGGAGCTTAGTAAAATAGAGGGCTATGGGTAAGCCTAGAAATTTCCAAGGTAGGGATATGTTGGACTTTGTGGGCCAAAGGGCCTGTATTGTGATGTAGGTTTTCTATGTTTCTACCCCCTTGATTGCTGGTTTGATTTTCTTTTTCTGGCTTATTCATCCCTGTAAACAATTTTCTCCAGGAGTGGTGCCTGGTCATTCCCTGATCTTTGCATCCAGGGGTTTAGAGCCTGCGTCTTGGCAAGGGACTCCTGATGAACGTTTGGTAGGCAGACCAGGTAATTACCTCACTATGGTCATGCCGCTGCATCATACTGTATCTGGCCAATGTAGCACAAGAATCAGAATTGTCGTCGTGGCCAAAGGGATGATTTGAAGCCAACTCAGTAGAGTGGGTATTAGAAGGTGAAGCCAGCTACTTAATCTGACTATCCACAGGACTTAGATGACTCCCACTGCAAATAACTATTTAGACTAATAGGCCAAGGGGCCTGGTTCTGTGCAGTCATATTCTATGGCTTTATTTAATTAATACTGGACAGATTCTGCCTCTTCCAGCTCCTTTTAAGAGGCTATAAAGTGTTTTTTTTACATGGCATGCATTTGCTCAAATACTTGGCTGTTCTCCAAACAACCTCTAAATTAACTCTTTCCTCATGATCATGACCTCTCAGTTTCCCCTGATGGTGAAGAAAAAGTCAACTCCAAATCAGTTTTTATCTATGTATCTGCAGTAATAACATAACCGAAACTGCAATTTCCTATTTCCTTGACAGAAAGTGTACAAGTGGGAACTGTGCTGTCTGCTGCTGCACTTTCGGTCACATCTCTGCTCTTCTGCTATGTCAGTAAAAAATGTTTACCTCAAGAAGTCATGCATTTTAGTAGACTGGTACTTAGATGCTGCCAGGGGTTTGTTTCAGAATTAGATGCCGCCAGAGGTTTGTTTCAGAATTAGATGCCAAGCATCATTGGTAAGCAGAAGTGAATAAGTTCAGATGGCTAAAGTCAGCTGACATTCATGATCTTGTGCAATAGGGCAGGGGGAAAGGTAATAGTCTATATACAAACTAGGATGCAGGCAACAAAGCAGATATGAGTGGAGAGCCACTGTAAAGATAAGCCTCACGATGAGTTGTTGGTAAAGATAGTTAAAAAATACAGATATTTAAAGTATTATGAAAATAATAGAAAATTCAGTATATGAAAGAATTAAAGGAAAGAACAAACAACATACACACAAAATAGTGGAGGAACTCAGCAGGCCAGGTAGTATCTATGGAAAAGAGTACAGTTGGTGTTTTGGCCCTCACCAGTCCTGATGAAGCGTCTCAGCCTGAAACGTCGACTGTACTCTTTTCCATCGATGCTGCCTGGCCTACTGAGTTCCTTAAGCACTTTGTGTGTGTTGTTTGGATTTCCAGAAGAGCCCCAAATATCCTTTATCTTTATACTTCCCTTGGTGGACTAGGAACAAAAAAAGTTTCTTCTGATCCACAAAAACTTTTCACAAAATTGAAAGTGAAGGAGGAATCTTGATTTATAAAGGAGGCATGGAATAAAATTAGGACTCAAAATTATTGAAGATGAAATATACAGTGCCTCCATTCTTGTCAAAGACCCCCTCCATCCTTCACACCATACCTTTGAACTCCTGCCATCAGGCAAAAGGTACTGCAGCTTACGAACCAGAACTGTCAGGCTGGGTAACAGCTTCTCGCCCAGGCTGTTAGACTTCATACTTCTTAACACCCTGTGACCATCCCAGCACACATGTACACCTTATCTGAATACCCTACCACCAACTCCCACCCCACCCCCCACCCACTCCCCATCTCACAGGCACACTCTCATCATGCACTAGTCGTTCCTATCTTTAATTGCTGCTGTTTGTCATATTAATACAACTGCTTGTTTTATTCTAATAGTGCCAGTAACATTATACTGTCTCCAATAAACATGCTCCTTGAACTTCATGTCGACCTGTCAATCTTCAGGCCAATGCACTCAAGGACTTGTGCTAATATTATTCTGTGACTGTATGTGCTGGATCGTAATTATCGGTGCTGTGTTTCGTACCTCAGCCCCAAAAGGACGGTGCTTCATTTAGTTGTATACATGTGCGTGTTTGACTATAAACTTGAACCTGATCCTGAACTTGAATGTGATGTTTAGAAAGGAGGAAAAACAGAGATTAGAAAAGCTTGACTGGGATAATTGAAGAAAATTTATCAGATAACTTGGAGAAAGTATGAAATATTAAAACAGGATCTAATGCTTTCCCTGATGAAGATGGCAGAGTTTGTCATTGAAAGGTTGGTTATGATTGATACCTGTACCCGGCTGGAAGCCCGGGAAGAATTTATTCGTTATGAAATATTTTGAAAGAACAAAACAAGATAATGTCATTGGCAGAAGAATGTAACCATGATGTTGAAAGGTATGGCAGAAATGGGATTAGTATAGATAGGTTGACATGGTTGACATACACATGGTGTACCAAAGAACCTGTACCCATTCTGTATGTATCTAAAGATTTTGCACTGTCTTAGATGGAGGTGAAGGTGATGAAGATGCGGAACTAGTTCTAGGCCTGTAAATACCTGTGCTATGGAATTAATTCCAGGCAATTAAGGGAACTAGTTATTTCATCAGAATTGTAAACTATATTGAGCAGCCAGACTACAGTAATTATTCTATGCCCTTGGGAGTAACATTTTTAAATCTTTACCTGTTGCAAGAGGAGAGACCTTTAGCCACACTTTTGATGAACAGCTTGGTGTGCCAACTATTCGTTCGATTGAGACCATATTCAGTCAAGAATGTTATCAGTTGTTTTAAATGTGATGAGACAAGCTATGTGGTAAATCTATGCTCTCCTTCAGAAATAAGTAGTTATAATAGGTCAAGCGAGTTCCTAAAATATGTGGCAGTCAGTTCTACAGTGATTCTCATTGCGGATGGATTAACTCCTTACCATTATCCAGCTCTCTTTGACAATCCATACACAGAGGATTTACATAAAGGAACACAATCTTGAAATTAGCTGGCCTCATACAGCTATTAGAGGTTCACTGAAACAAGTAGATGTAATCAATATGGATAAAAATGGGGTAACATATTTTGTAGGGAAAGAAAAATAGTATTATGTATATCCAACAGCTAGTCATTAAACAATGTGCTTCAGCAGTGAGCGTGCCGTCTAAGTGGGCACTTGCTTAAATTATATTGATATTAAAACATGTCTTCTCAAAAAGGTACTAAACTGTCAAATTAATTTTTTGTACAGGTTATGTCACACACTTATTGGTACACCACACTGGCCAGTACAAGCTTAATTTCAGCTCTGCCTCTCCCTCCCTCTCTCTTTCTATTGCCTTGTCTTCTTTTCCTTGTTCTTTCCGCATTAAAGTCTTTGATAGAGACATGTCATTCGAGTGGGATAACCTTTAATCTGCCATTGCTGCAGAATGTACTTTCAAACCTACATTTTGAATCAATCTAAACAGATTACTTTCTTCCAATGGAAGCAAATAATGTTGTACGCGGCAATCATTGAAACAAACTAAAATGTACCTAAACATGGCTTACAGGAGTGAGACTTAGATCTTGTGTTTTCAGGTAGACCTGATTGCTTATTGATTATTATCGTCATTCATCCAATTTCACCATGGATGGAGACTGCTCTAACGTGAATTGCTTTAGGTTTATCCCAACTCTTCTTCCTCTGCAGTCCCTTGGGAATGAGGATGGCTTAGTTCCACTCCAGCTCTCTATACCGATGAGAGTCATGTGGGACCTGCAGGAAAATTTTAAAGGAACGGGAGACGGGACAGATCAGGAGATGATGTTCTCCCTCCACCCCAGGCATTTTGTTTCTGTGTATTCTCAACCAATGAACCTGAGGTCCATCTCAAAATGGCCATGGGCTCAAAAATCAGTGAGAATGTTGCATTTTTTCAGAGAGGTGTTGAAGACATCCTTTATGCGTCTTCTTCATCCACCTGATAGTCTCTTTGGAGCTTAGAGTCTGCCTCCGAAGTCTGGTGTTAGATGGCAGGGTAGCATAGTGGTTAGCAAAATGCTTTACAGTGCAGGCAAATAAATAGTATTATGTATATCCAACAGCTAGGCATGGAACAATGTGCCTCAGCAGTGAGCGTGCCATCTAAGTGGGCACTTACTTAAATTATATTGATATTAAAACATGCCTTCTCAAAAAGGTACGAACACTGTCAAATTAATTTTTTGTACAGGTTATGTCATCCACTTATTGGTACACCACACTGGTTCAATTCCTGTCACCATAAGGAGTTTTCACATTCTCCCTGTGACCATAGTTTCCTCCCACATTCCAAAGACCCAGGTTAATTGGTTATTGTAAATTGTCCTGTGATTAGGGTAGGATTAAATTGGGGGATTGCTGGGTAAATCAATAAATCCTAGCCATTCTAGCCAACTAGGAGCAATTAAGGTCATTGTTCCTGAGAGAGAAAGTTAAGCTTGCTTCACTTGTCCTGCCATGCTCTGAAGAGCCTGCTGTAGGTAAGGTCAGTCACAGAAGTGTGCAGGAGAGCAGCGGTGACCATTGTCTGGCTAGATGTTTGGGGGTGGGGTCGGTGTTTAGATCTTAAACTCTCTTCTCTTCAGATGGCTGAAGTATGTGCAGATGCACTGAAAGTTAAGATGGATTTCATCATTGTTATCCACCAAAGTTGAGTAGTGACTAAGATATGGGAAATGGCCCACGGTCAGCAGAGTGTTGTGATGAACCTGTATTGTTGGGGGTGGTGCTGTATGGTGGTGGAGTGTTGGTATAGGTACTTGGTTTTACATATATTTAGTGACGGGCTCTTCCCTCATGTTCCAGTGAATGAGTCCATGGCAAATTGGAGCTCGTCCTCCTGAAGATTGTACTCACAAACATCATCAGTTGAAGGCAGGCACTGAGCTGATTTTGCTTATGGAGTGAAGAGAACACAAATTAAATAGTTCGATGTCTGGGAAAAAAAGAACATATCAGAAAATCTCAAAGGTGCCAGAAGTGTGACCATGAAGAAACAAGACAAAACTGACTGTAGTTACCATGGAACCCTTTGCCACAGGCAGCTGTGGAGGCCAAGCCTTTATGTATATTTAAGACAGAGGTTGATAGATTCTTGATTGGTCAGGGCATGAAGGGATACAGGGAGAAGACAGGAGATTTGGCCTGAGAGGAAATCTGATTCAGCCATGGTGAAATGGTGGCGTAGACTTGAAGGGCCAAATGGTCTAATTTTGCTCCTGTATCTTATAGTCTTACGGTAACCATTGAATAAGAATCAGGTTTATTGTCACTTAAGTATGTCACAAAATGTGTTGTTTCATGGCAGCATTATATTGCAATACATGAAAAATACAATATTTTACAATAAGAAATAAAAAGAAAGAAAATAAATTAAAAGTGCAAAAAGAGAGCAAAATAGTAAGGCAGTGTTCATCTGATGGCAGAGGGGAAGAAGCTGTTCTGAAAGGAGAGGACTCCTTGTTGTCTACCCTGGGAATGATTGCCAAGATCCTCCTCAATTATCTTTACCCAGAGGCCAATCTCCGAATAGTCTATCCATCTCTCTAGAGACACAACCGACTTGACCTTCTGTGTCCAGAGATACCGGCCACATGACAGATGCACTGCCACCTGGCTGGCTGGAGAACACACCACATGCCAATCAACATTTGGTCCCTCCCAACTAATCAATGCACACCTAAATTATTGGTCACCTTAACTGGATTATCTCACCCAGCCCTATGCTTTAAAAGGTGAGACTTGCCCTTGGCTAGCCCTCTCTTACAGACCACCACATTGGAGGTAAGTGCATTGATTTATGCTTGGGAAGGTCTACCGTTTGTCCTGGTAAGGGAGCTGTAGTTATCCAAGGTCAAGGGGGATAGCTGTTGTGGTGCTTTTCCCTTGTTCTTTGTTTGTGTAACTGCACCCTGTCCCCACACTGCTTCCTGTGTATTGTAGTTGTTTGTGTTGACCCGACTTCCCCTTGTAAATAAATTCCTTATTATTAAAACTGTGTGTCCAGGCCTCTACTGTTGAGACTCAGAGAACCAGTTATTTTCCACCACAACTCCTTCATCAGTTGATGATGCAGCAGAAAAGCAGAGAATTGCGTCAGCCACCATACAGCCTTTGTTGACCTCTCTGAGTCTTAGATTCCAGCTACCCATAGTTTTATTTGCTACATGAGAACATGTTAGCAGTGATCTAATTTCAGTGCAGACAAGCTTTAAGAAAGGCTGTGTCATCTCCCCAACACTTTCTCTCAGCATTCTCACTGCAGTGCTGCACCTTACTCCAAGTTTCTCATTGGGTAACAGTTTTTCTGTGAGGAAAAACAGTTCTCCAATATCACTTGATGATGAAACAGGTGTCACTGATTCTATGTAAATAATCCAAAATTACTTCCATTATTACAAATGACAATGACCGTTCATGTTCTTGCAGTTTGGCCTGCTTGTTTCTGCCATTAGCTTTCTTTCTAGGTTATTACACCCAGGCTGATGACTCATTATCGTTGAAACTAGTCATTTCTCTTCCCGCCTTGAAATGTGGGTTTAAGGGAAATGCCAAAGCTATTTTTCAAAATGAATAGGGACTATTTTCATTTGGGTAAAACAGTGGCACAGCCACAGTATTGCCGGTCACAGCTCCAGCAGCCCAAGTTCAATCCCAGTCTCGGGTCCTGTCCGTGCAAAGCGTATACGTTTGTCTGTGAATACATCCATTTCCTTTGGTACTCCTGTTTCCTGCCACATGTCAAAGAACCATGGGTTGGTAGATTTACTGACTAAATTACCCAGAGCATGTAGGAGAGTGGGAGAATCTGGGGTTGCAGGAGGGTAGTGGGAATTGTGGGAAGAATACAATAAGACTATGCCCTTAGGATTTTTGACATAGCTTCCAAGGGTCTACAATAACATATCTAGGTGCTGGAATCCATTAACAAACTAACATTCCAGATAACCTTCAAGAGGACCACAACGTGGTCGTGGGTTGCAGGCTTTCATGCCAGAGAGCTATGTTCACTGGAGTCAGGGCTTTATGCTTTGGCTCTTGTAGGCTCACTGATGCACCATCAATAACTCTTGGAGACGTGAGGTGAGATATAGGCTTTTATTGGCTGGAAGAAAGAACAAGCAGCAATTGACCACCACACTGCATCCTGGAGACTGAGGCCGGGGTGGTGTCCCCAATCGCCTTTATACCGGGGACTGTGGGAGGAGCCACAGGAGCAGTCAGCAGGGGGGGGGGGGGTGAGTGTCCAGACAGGTATATGTAGTTCACCACAGTCACCCATGCCAAACAAGTCAAAGGGTAGAAGCCAGACTATGAGTGGTCCACTGGTCTTCCAGGTTTGAGGGTTCAGCTCAAGGCTAACGGCCGTAACTGGGAAAACAAAACTGTTACGGAAGCAGCAATGAAGAAACCTAAATCTGTGTATGACAGTATTCCCAGGTGTCCGCCTGGAACTTGGATGACTGACAGTACTGAAAACCGAGCTACTGACATGATGAAGGAAGCCCTGAAAGCTGCCTTGATTGCTTTCCTAAATGCCAGCAGCAGCAGTAAGTAAGTATTTCATATAATGCATCAATAAGCACATATTGGGGAAAAAAATCAACATTTCATACCTTGGAGCTTTTAATGACATTTGGTTAAATTTCCAGATTTGTGTGCATTGTATACATGATGTATCCACATTACATATATATATATACACACACACACACACACGTGTGTGTGTGTCTGTGTGTGTGTACACACATCCGTTAGTCTTGTGAGACCATGGATTTTGGAAGATTTTACAGGGTGGAGGCCTGGGCAGGGTTGTATGAGAGACCGGCAGTTGCCCATGCTGCAAGTCTCCCCCCTCCACGCCACCGGTGTCGTTGCAGAGCGATGTGTGGTTAAGTGGCTTATTCAAGGAAACAAAACACG